>NC_034613.1:92172931-92214787 GCF_900095145.1 Mus pahari
ATTGTGAAGGCTTCTTGTGTTGTTCTTGGATGTGTTCCGTGATTCCCATCTCTCTGCTTCTCTCCCAAGGTGACTAGGAAATCTGTTCCTTGGGTACTTTCTCTATGGGAGTCCAAGGAGTAGTTACTGGGATGCCTGCCATTTCCTTTTCTGTCCTCCCCTGGAAGTGTCCCACAGTTGACTGACATCCTGACAGGAATACAGGTCAGGGGTCTTCAGAATACTCTGGGCTCTCCTAACCACCATGAGTTTCCAGATTCTCCCCAATACCTGCAACATCTCTCTTAAGATGCCCTTTGTCTAAAGTCTCTAAATTGGGTCTCAGGATAAAATCTGACCCAGCAAATGTCCCAGTGCTAATATAAATTGAATATCTCTCTGTGGTCTTAATAGCACATATGACTTGGCAAATTCTCAGGAACCTTGATCAGAGCCAGAGGGTGGGAGGAAGCTCCCTCTTTACAAGTCTTCCTCCCCCTTGTTGGCTTTTCCAGAAAGAGATCATTCCTCTCCCCATTGTTGGTTCCACCTTTGGAGGTGCTATTGATCCCCCTCCTAAACCATGGCCCACCTGGTGCCTAACCTGTTGCTGTTGAGCCTGGTGACTTGCTCATTGAGCATGGCCCCAAGGTAACAAAGTAGGGAGTACTTGTGTTGTCCACCTCCTCTGTACTGCTTTCCTTAGAGTGCACTTCCTGTTACTGGCATGAATGTCCAACCCAGGTTTTCAAATATCCTCCCCCATTCATTTGTGCCTTCTATAACATATCTCTCTTGCACTCAGTCCTCATCATACCTCAGTGTCCTTTTGCTTTACTAGGAAAGGGACTTGCTCCATACACTTGGATATACCATAGGTCTCTCTTAGAAGTGAAATTGTTTTTAACTTATCCTCCTCTTCTAGAGGCACATGAAGGTGACTCCTGCTCCCATTCTTCTAACTTGTTCCTGTGTCTAATGTCATCCCACATTTTGTAGGACACAAGCCACGCGACAATTGCCTGACACCATTAATTGGTGCTCATTTTCCTCAGACATCCTTGATATATCTCAATTCTGCAGCACCTAGACAGCAGGGATTCAAGCCCATAACTTCTCACCTCCTTGTGAATATCCCCACAAATTCTGTTACCACTGACAACATGCCCATCTTTACTATTCAAAAGCCCAATGTTCCTCCCACCTTTTTCTAGACTTTTGACAGAACTAGAGTCTCCTACTTGCTGTCCCTCCATGAACCCCCACCTGTCTACTATTTTCTCTCAGATCCCCCAGATATCACTTCCATTTTCAGTCTTGAATCCCAAAGTTGCCTTGTTCACCATTATCTTCCAGCCAAATCTTGAACTCTTTCTGCAGTCTTTTCACTTGGACTGACCCTGACTAGAACTTCTCCCAGCAACTTACCTGGCAGGGATTTGGAGACAGCACCTATCATTTCTGGAACGTTCTTCAGTTGCAGTCAGACTCTCTTGTTTCTTCTCTCCTGACTTTCCCTCTGACTGTCCCTTTTCCTCCATTCAAATATCTCCCTCTTCCACACCATTCTTCTCCCAATATAGTAGACCCAATTCCCTTTCATAAGACAGAGAGACCCCATTCAGTTTTATGCCACAGTGGCTACATACAGTTGTAGGTCTCCAGCATTGCTATTGTCTCCCAACCTTCTTATGACACATTCGAACATGATGTCATAGTCATCTGTTTTCCAGTTCAGACACACAGCATGGTTTTATAATCCTGAAACAGACCCTCAGAATCTCATGCCCTTGGGCTCTCCAGTGCTTCCTCATTCTTCCCTACCATTAACTCTGTAGTGTTCATAACTAGGCCTCAGTCCATCTAGTCCAACCAGTAGGAGACTCACTCTGACCTGTTGCCCACTTTTTTAAACAAATTGAACTATATATCAGAGCTGGACCCTTATGCCTTAAAGTTCTAGAAACTGCCATTCTGCTCATCCCAGACCCTTCAAAGTTATTCTCCTTCAACCTGTGCTTTGTCCCCCAACTCTGTGCAACATTATCAGCCCTTCTATACTGTCCTCCACTTCCTATTTTTGTTACCAGTCTTGTCACACTTCCCTTCCTCAGTGTCCAGTTTCTCTTCAGCCCTGGAATCCACTCAACCCTAACCACTCTTCCTCTCTATACAAATTCAGGTAATATCTTGCTTGTGGCCCCAAAACTTCATCATTATTACAAGGTTAGGCCACTATTGTTTTGTGGCACTTCCCATTCCTGGACGTCTGGATAGGTTCACTGATGGTAATTTTCTAGGAACCCCATGACCATCTGGCTTGACAACAGTTTTAGAGTGTTACCATGATGATTTTGACTGCTTCCCCCAGTAGAAGGCTGAGGCAAGACCCCTTTCTTTTCAGATGACGATTTTTTTAAGCATGCAGAGATCATTGCCCAATGCGAACGGGGTGGGGGTGGAGGCCCTATATCTAGCTAGAAATAGGACAGTTAGCATCTATAGCATCTATACTCACTTTAAAATTCTTATGACATCATTCATTCCAAGTCCCATACTTGGAGAGCATAGTGTTTCCTTACTATAAAGGACTTCTTCTTATAGACAGGAAACTTCTCTGTGTCCCTGAAACAGCCCCATCGCCAGAAGGTTCCACTTTGGCAACAAGATTGCCTAACCCCTGACCCTATTAGCTGGCCAAGGGACATGATGTGTCCCACTATCTTTCCCCTCTGACTGTTTTACATAGCTTCTCTTCTTTTAAAATTTATCTTCTTTTGAGGTACCACCAGAATACCTCAGATCCACCAAAGTCAACCTCTGACAACCCTACTAGTATTTTAACAACCTACTATTCTGTTCCTCACCCGAAAAGCTTTTCCTTCCTCCATGAGAGCCATTCCTACTTTCCAGGCCAACCCCTTTCCCNTCTGACATGTTCTTAGTACACAAGCTCATCTCTGCCCTCTTATGAAAAAAATACTTACAGGATCTCTGTAGACAATGTAACATCTGTCAACTGTCTCTCTTCAAGCCAGTATTAGGTACCCACCTTTCCTTACTCATCTACTGGCTGTGCAACTCATGCCTTCCTCCCATAAGATGCACCAAGTACTTCCCGGTAGTAGCTGTAGTTGACACATTCGCAGGTTGGGTGTAGGCTTTCCCCACTTCTAGCAAATGTGTCTCCATTGTGCCTCAAGGCTACCAAGAGATGTCATTTCTCATGCCCCCCATTCAATTTGACAATGGCTCTGAATTTGTTTATCAAATACCTCAATGGATCAGGAGTACCCTAAATATTTACAAAAATCTCTACATTCTTGTCTTAGCCAGTCCTGTGGGAAAGGAGAGACAGTGATTGGAACCTTTAGAACCATCTAGCCTGCTCTTCCCTCCAGCTTACATATGGACTGGATTTCTTCCTGTGGTTCCTTATAACCCTCTCATTCTCTGCCCTCCTTAGTTAATGTATAGGCCCTCACATTTTCCCACACTTCCATTCTATTGGAACCCATCAAAGGACCATCCTCCTTCATCAAGTATGTCTCTATTTTAGTTATTCAGACCCTTCTACTAGCCTTTGCTAATTACTGGGATGTCATTTCCATCCCTGCCTCAATAGACTACTCCTTGCTCCTCCTACTTTGAGATCTTGTTTTGATTCTCACTTCAATGAACCCTCTAAAGTCCACATGTGAGGGCGTGCACAAGCTCCTTCTAAGAGAAGGATCCTCCCACATCCAAACTTAAAAATTGTTCCCACTGGTACTTCTACTTCTCCTCATAAGGAAGCTCCCTCTGGCCCTGGGGACCTGAACACACTAGTTACTAAATACTCTCCTAGGTACTAAATACTCTCCCACCTACACAGGACCTACCTTGGTGTGCCTCATCTGTATCCTAGAGAATATGGATGAATGCATACCCCCTAGTCTACCAACTAATCCTGTCACTCAGATTCCTTCCCTCTCAGATGGGGTCTGGGTCCTTATCTGATAGCTAAACCAGAGTGCCTTACTCACTACCAATCTCTAGAAGAGCTTTAATGATTCTGTCCACTCCTCCTGTTAGGTCTGACTATACTTGCCCCACACAGCTAACAAAGCTTTCCTGATGTCCATTGCTGCCTGGCTTACTTCAGAAGTGGGACTTCACCCTGCCTAACCAGACACCACTGGATCTGTATACACACCAGGGGATGGCTGGAATGGAGGCGAAGATTTCTGCAAGCAGGCCACCATAATTGTTTCCAGAGATCACAAACTAACCTATAATCTCCTTAGTGTCTGTCTCATCACTGGCTCTGATATAAAGGCCTCTGACCTACCAAGACAACCAATACAACTTCTGCAGCTTATAATCAGATCATTGCCACCTTATCCTAACCTCTCTTGCCCCAACTCAGAAACCAAAATCAGACCTACTGACTGCCAGGGAAGTGATTGGATTTCTGATCCCTTCCTTGTGTCTTACTTTTCCCACCCTTAATTCCTTTGCTATCCCTTCCTCCCCCTAATACACCTCCCCGTGCTATTGAATTCATACTCATGATTTCCCTGAAATCCTCTTCTTAAAAGCAAGTATTTTCAACTTAACCTTGGAGGTGTCTCCTTCAGATTGTCATGCCACCCTATGTACCCTGTCACAGCCCTAGCCTTTTGACACTCCACGTCTCTTTGGCACACTCATTCTTAGCACCAAATGCAGACACTCACGGAAGCTCTTCCAGATATCCTGCTTTAACCTTTCTGCCTGTCTGCCTGTCACAGAGCACTGGAATCTTGGATTTACAGCTCCCAGGCATTCACGTCTCTTCCTTTTATCAGATAAGAGTGTCCTCTTTCCTTCCTCTGCCCCACATTCTAACTCTTTCCTCCTGACGCACAAATCCCAATCCAGAACTTGCCTTCTGTCAGGACACACTGGGCTGTGAAAATGATCTTCCTCCTAATAATCTTGGGGGTCTGACAGAAGTGGGCACAGGGACTTCCAAATAAGTATTAGAAAATCTCAATACTTGTTTTTCAGGATGTGATGTTGTACATCAGCTCCTGGCAGTCTATGAACAGATCTGTTCCCTAACTGCTGTTTGTCATATAGGATCTTGGTCTCCTGGAGACCACTTACTAACAAATATGTGCAGTTATGAATGATCAGGGCTACCTTATCAATAAGTCAACTCTGGTAGAGATTGATTACAGAGGTTTAGGGATAGAGTCAGTGTTGTTTTGCAGGACACCGGCTCATAGTTGGAATCTTCATTGTCCTTGCTGTTTTCTTTGATGCCCCTTTCGTCTTGCTTACCTTGGGGCTCTTCTCCTTTACTTGCTTACTAACTTCTTTAGAAGTTTTGGCTTACAGGGTTACTATAATTTCTCCTAGTGAAATGAAGTCACAAGAACACCTTAAAGCTGCCCTTGTCCTTCAGACCCATTCTTCTAGGGTCGTCTCCCCTCCCTGGCAGGAAGTTCCAGTTAGAGACTTGGTTGGCCTGTCTTCCTACTGAAGCATGAGTTTGAGTTGAGTGACAGGATTCATGATCATCTTGCTTTGAAGGGAATTCCATTTCATGAAGCAGTTACAATTTCCTGAAGCCAGACTTTACCTGAATATACTGTTTCAGCATATCCTAATTTAACCATTAACACTATCTCCTCTAACCTCTAAGGCCATTCAGATCATTTCAAAAAGTCCCCAGCAACCCCCCTCCAGAAACCTCTTTTCAAGTGTAAGCCTTATAGAATCACTTACCTCAGGAAGTTTACTCCCTCTCCTTCTGAGGAGAGCCTGCCACCAGAAAACAGGCACTGTTTGCCTCCTTGGTTCCAGCTCCCTGACCCTCCACTCTTTTTGCTCTCCTCACACTCCCAGTCTCCTGATTGCACGGCCCTATGACTCAGCCCATCATCATTAACACTTCATCTGTTACATGATTCCCACCCTGTGATCTCTCCCCATTTCATGCTGACCATTTTGCTCATAAATGAGGTTGCCAGACTCTATGGACCACCAAGTCCCATTTCCTTTTCCAAGTCCCACTTGATCTGAATAGAGGCCACCTAGTTTTCCTTTTCTGTGGATCCTACTGACCATGACCATAGACAGTTTATCCACATGACCCAACTGTTTGCCCTGACCTGACTGGGTTTACTGCACTATCCTTTATTCCTCTTTAACCCTGAATGAGAAGAAACATTTCTAGAGAGTGGCTGAGGACCATGCTGACAGCCTTGTTCATCAAGAAGCTGATGATCACTTGAAGGTAGCCATGACTCTCCCTAGAGAGAAAACTAATTGAATGAGAGATGCTGGTCACCATTGACTCAACCACATTTTCTCCAGTATTTCAGTTGGCATGGCCCAACGGGCTCATAAGATGGTATGTAAACCATTTAGCAGCTTAGGGAAGTAACACAGGCTCTAATTGAAAACTCAGTCCCCTTTCAGTTGGATTAACCTAGGCTTTCTAAATTTGTCAATCTTAATCCTGAGCTTTCTGAAGACTACTTTCCACTTTTGGTTCATTTCTCAATTAGCCACAGCCATTAAAATGAAAGTTGCAATGCCTTGAGGAGGATCCATAGATCCCACAAAGGGACCTATTTAATTTTCATGTCTTTAACAATACAATGGATGCAATTTAATCTTTAAAAAAACTAATTTTACAAGTTACAGATTAAATATCACATGCTTGTCTTGGCCATAAAAGATCCAAACCAAGAGGCCTCTAAGGAATCATGTCACTATACTTCTGATCTACCAATACCAAATTTTGTTGTAATACTTCTGATAATGGGCAAAAATTTGTCTAAACCTGAGTCTACCCACAAAACTATGCCTAGTTTGTAGTCACCAGGGGCCCTAGAATATGGACTGTCTCAGCTAGGGGGGAACATTCACAGACTGGAGTCCTCTACCTAAAATAGTCACAAATGTCCTCTTAAGCATCTTTCTTCTCTATTGATGCTGTCAAATAAGGAATGAAGGTATCCAGGATCCTTTGTGCCTATAACACTTAAGTCCACAGAACATAGGGCAACTATGATCATATATGACAAGACCATGCGCTTTCTTTTGGATACTTGTGCAATTGACTAATTCTGTTCTAACTAACCACCAGGGAAACACTACAGGAGTTTCCTTACCTTTTGTTGTCATAAAAGGAAAACCTAAGATTCCATATATCACACCCCAATTTACCCTCTCCTTCCAGGACTTTATCCACAGGAACTCCTTTTCTTACCCTCCTGTCCCTTTTGCTTACTAGGGAGGGACTTACTCCATAAGCTTGAATTCTGTCAAATTATCCTCTTTTGCTAGGCTGCAGCTGACAGAGAACCTCATTCATTCCTTGACTTTCACTGCAACTCCTAGGGTGTCCCCATTGTATGAGACAAAGTTGTCTAGTATTGCCCAATAGCATCAATTGTCATACAGCTCCCTCAATAACCCTTCTGAATATATTTTGATAGCCCAATACCCATTCTCCTCCTCAGGGCTATGGGTATCAACTCTATCATCTTTCATTTCCTTGTTTCTGTTAGCTCCATTTCTCAGATCTTCCTCCAAAATATGCCCATCCATGCAGTCTGGAAACTGAAGGATTCCTTCTAAGTGTGAACCCTTCCACCAAGTAGTTCTCAACTCTTATGTCCTCCATTCTCAACCTACCCTGGTCACTACTTCACAGTCTTGGACCTCAGTGGTTCTTTCTTCGCCACTACTTTCCACCTCAAGTCCTGTGACCTGCTTACCTGACTCATGACTCAAATTTCTTCCAACACCTTACCTTGACTGTCCTCTCTCAGGGATTCTAAATATTCAGTACTTTGGACAAACTCTTCCAAAGTCTCTTCTCTAAGACATAGAACACCTTTTCTTATGTTTCCTTCCTGAATTGTCTCCTGAATCCCATATCTTCTTCAAGTTCCTAGGCAACATTAGATATCAAGTGTGTAGACGCAAGGCTTAGTTGATCCAAACAAGATCATCTATCTGGGCCTGAGAGTCACCCCCATACCACACATAATTCTTGCCTTCTGGAAGGAGGACATTAGCCCAATCCTTTTCTCTAATGCCAAGAAGGATCTTCTTTCATTTTAGATCTCATAACCTACTGCAAGTTATGTCCTCAACATTGCTCTTATCTCAGAACCCTTTTATACTACATTAAATGGTGATGTCAATGATCACTTGGTATCCACACTAGAAATACATAAAGTCTTTATAGTCCTGAAACTGGCTCTTTCTGGAACTCCTGCTCTTGGTCTCCCCAACCTAGTCTAATGTTTCCACCTTTACGTCCTCAGTGCTTGCAATTAGGCCTTAGATATTCTGGCCTAACTGTCTTGGTCTAAAGGAACTGGTGCAAATATCTGTCTCTAACTTCAGGCAATGACTGTTCCTGCACTTCATCATAGCCTTCAATCTGTCCTTTCCAAAGTTGTTTTTTCCTGTCCTCTCCTCTATTTCGTCATTTTTGCCTCCAGTCTTGTCACATCAGTTTTCTCTGTCCTGCAGCCTCTGGACAGTTGTTCCCTTCAGTATCCCTGACGCTCTGCTCCCAGCTACAGACAACACCCTTCTTGTGATACAAACACACACCTCACCATTACTCAGAGACAGTAGATGACTCCCTTAAGGTTTCCCACCAGCTTAATTTTACCCCCATTCCTGGGACCCTGGTTTGATTGAGGGTAGATCCCTCAAAGACCCCCCCCGACTTGTTTGATTCCCATGGTTGAGGGGATAGCATGAGGATCTCAACTGCTTCCATTTTCAGTGAGTGGAAGAGGCAAACTTCCTCCTTCTCAAGCAGGCAGAGCTCAGTGCACTTACCAGGGGCCAATTCTTAGCCTGGATTACTGCAGTATCATCTATCTTGACTCTCAATAACTACCTACCTATAGCATGATTCACTCCATCTCCTAGACTTTGAGATAATGGTGGTTTCCTTACACCAAAGGCCAACACCATCATCAATGTGAGTTTTTCTCTCTCCCCGTGAAGCATTCATATTGCCTTAAGAGGATGCTACCATTCACTGCCAAGGTCATGTCACAGACAAAGACTTTGTCACCCTGGGGAATTGAATGATCCATCCATGGGCTGGCCTAGCATTCTAGGTCCGGATGTGCCCCACTGTTTCTTTCCTCTGTATACATCACTTACTGAGCCTTTCTTACTCCATCACACAGGCAGAAAAGCTCTGCTCAATCAGAGGAGCTGTTTCAGGAGGCCCAGTTCAGGAGCCCTATTTCAGGAGTCCTACTGATAGCTCACCAAAACACTCAGCTTGATATGTGTCAGCTGCATCCCAGAGGACAAGGAGAGCTTATGGCATTCTGTCTGATGGACTTCCCAACCTGTCCCTCCCCTTACTTCTCTCTCCCTTCTCTCTCTGTCAGAAAGGGGTCCTTACTTCCATACCTCAACCAGACTGTCTTACTAACCATTAACCTCATGAAATTCCACAACTCCTCCATGTTCTCCTCATGTTGTGACTATGTTTACCTGTCCCTGGTGTCAGACCAGCCTTTTCTGCTCCATATCTATCTGGCTTTCTTTGACAGGGGTACTCTAGCACACCTACTAGAATACCTGAAATCAACTATGTGCATGGGATGACTGGAGTTGAGGCAAAGACTTGTGCAGTCAGGTCACTATAATTAATTTCTAGAGATTTCTTACTGGCTTTCAACCCTTCAACATCTCTTTAGGAGGCCAAACCAAAAGGCCCTTTGCCTGGCTATCAAGTCACCCTTTGAATCCCTTATATTTCTTTCTTCCATACCTCTTGGTAGCCTTCAGTCATCTGTATGCAACTGCAAGTTAACCACACCTTCCCCATCTACCACACCAACACACCTCTTTCTTTTCAGTCTGGTGAACCACTTAGACTAACTGAACTGTGCACCTTTAAGCAATCAGTTAGCTAATTATGATCTTTCAGCTGCTCGGGAAGAGGCCACTGTCCTGACTTCCCTTCTTCCTGTCCTTCTTTTTCCACCCTTCGTCCTCTTCTTTCCCTCTCTACCTCCATCTCCATCTGCCATTTGAGTCTCTAAAATCCAGTACAGTACCTTCACAACTTAACCTCGGAAGTGTCCCCTATAGATTGTTATGCACCCCCCCCCCCAGCCCTTGGACACTCCATCTTCCTCTTGGACATTCACTCTAACACCATATGAGGACACCCACGGAAGCTCTTCCAGATAGCCTGCTCTGACCTTTCCCCTGCCTGGAATCCACCACTGGAATCTTCTAAATTCATGGCTCCTGACCTGTGTGTGCCATGTGAAGAATTATAGGATATCTTCCTGTAAACTATAATATTAGTCTTCTCTTCTTATTTACTCATCGGAGTCCAGATCTTGACCTCTGTCAAGACACTCCTGGATGTGCAGATGATCCTCTCCCTAGCAACATTCAGAGTCACAAACTCTTGTGCAATCTCTCAAGAACAAGTCAAAGGTATTATTTGGCAGGCCCTTCACTTCTAAGCCTCATGTTCTTCTGAGCAAAGAGAGTCAATGCTGCTTTATCTTCTTTTGTAGCCATAAAGACAAAATCAAGTGTTCAAGAATAGGACTTGAGAGGGCATTCCACTCTACTCCCTCCCTCACTATAAACCACATTCCAGCTTGAATGCCCCTTCTTCCTGTGCTTACATTCCAGCTTCAATAGCCTTCCGGTGGCCAGCAGTTAAAACTTTCTCTAGTCAACTTCCTCAAATCAACACGACAAATATCATTCCTGCACATCCTAGTTTATACATGATTACTACCTGGCACAACCTGACCTCAGTTCCTTCTTCAGCTCCAATAAAAATTCTAGCCTGTAAACAAACTTTGCTCTCTTCCTTTCTCTGATGAGAGCTATTCTCAGGTTTATTTAGAAACAGACTTCTCCCTACCACTGTGGGTTTGCCTCATAGTCTTCCTTTTCTTTTTACATTTTGTTCCCAGTAAGGAAATAGGTACCTTTCTCCCTAAGGACTTATAAGGCCTTGTGGTGGTTTGAATAAGAATGGCCCCATAGGCTCATATATTTGAATGTTTGGTTCTCAGATAGTAGACTGTTAGGAAGAATTAGGAAGTGTGGCCTTGGAGTAGCTGTGACCTTTTTGAAAGAGGAATATCTCTCGGGATGGGCTTTGAGGTTTCAAAAGCCTAACCAGGTCTAGTCTCTCTTCTCTTCTTCCAATTCTTGGATAAGATGGAAGCTTCCAGTGACAGCTCTACTATGCTTGCCTACTTATTGTCATGCTTCCCACCCTGATGGTCATAGATAGATTCACTCTTTGAAACTGTAAGCAAACTGTGAATTAAATTAAATTTCTTTCATAAGTTGCCTTGGTCATGGCATCACCTCACAGCAATAGTAACTTAGACAAACCCCAAAGCTCTATAGACTTTTGTATTCTCCATCTCTATAGACGAGCCTTTAGCAGTTCTAGAACTGGTAGGAATGAAAATAGTTATCAACAAGAAAGCGAAAGTTTGTGTCTTGACCACCTTCTCATCTTTGGTACTTTGGTCTCAAGCCCTCCTCCCTGATGTTAATGGTAAGCCTGCTTGATAAACTTTTAAACCTGTATGACAGGCAAACAGCTTTTAACTCATTCTTTTCTGGTCCAACCTAGATGATCCGTTCCCCTCCTAGGCAGAGACATCAATGTTTAAACTTCAGATCCACTTAAGGTTCCAGAGGCTCTATGGCTTTCTTAGTAGTGTATCTCCTGTCCTGGAGTGATATGTTTCTGTCTAGGGCCTCAAAGGTCCTCTATATATTCTCCAAAGTAGATGCTTACATCATACAAGAATTTTCCCCTGAAATGGGATATCTCCATTTTTGGATATTCCCTAACCGCTACTTCTATTATAGTCTCCCTTAAGGATCCCAACAGCTTATTGGGAATGTTCCAATATCCTTTCATGTCTGAAGTCTGGAAAAACTTAACAGTTTTTCATTGATAAATTCTGAGCTACTATACCCCTGTAACTCTCCATACGACATAACTGTTTGGCTGTGTCACAGAACAGCCTACGATTTGAGGACTATAAATGAAGTTCTGATCTATGCCATTGTTTCCAATCCTTAACCCTCATAGAACAGACACCCTCTAATATCTTCTGGTTCCCAGTGTTAGACTTTAAAGATGCTTTCTTTTGTATTCCTGTCTACCCAAATTCTCAGCTCCTATTTATGTCATAATGGCAGGACCCTTTTCACCCAAGTTACTCAGTCTTACCTTTGACATTTCAGGGTAGCCTTATCTTTCCTGATGTTTAAACTCTATCTGTATAGAGACCTTTCCTCTCTTAAATTTCTCCCTAGGAGTAGCCTCCTCCAGTATGTGACTATTAATCTGTAACTCAGACAAATCCACTTCAGTACAAAACACTGCTCTAACTTTTCAAAAATTATCTTCATGTGGCTATAAGATGTTTTTGTTCAAAGGTCCAGATCTCCCAAAAAGGGTCAACTTATTGGGACTTAGACTAACAGCACTGAAACAATCTTGTTTCAACTATGGTACTCTAGCTGAAACCTTCTAAGAAACTTTTTAGAAAGGGTGGGATTTTAAAGGATCTGGATTTCCCCGTTTGACATGATAGCTAAATTTGTCTATGAAGATTAGGGGAAAGAGAGGAAGAGCCATTGGATTGGATTCCTGAAATGATATGAATCCTAGATCTCCTAAAGCAGATTTACCTCCTACCCAGCATTAGCTCTGAAAGGCCTTAATATATTTTTCTTTGCATGTATATGAGCAAAGGGGAGTAGCAGTGGAAGTTCCAACAAAGGCTTTGGGCTGCTTAGTGCCCAGATGGTTATCTTCTGCAGCCTGGTGGCATAGGGCCGCTGCTCTTCCCTAAGGCTTCGGCACTCATGGCTCTCTTTGTTGGGAAGATTTCTCAATTAAGCCTCAGAGCATGATGACTCACAGGCCACACTAGATCCTTGAAAATCTCAAGGATTCTCCACTGGGGATCAGATAGAACCAGCAAGTCCCTTAGATGGTGTCGACACCCCAGCCCCTTCAAAGTCTTGAGGCAGACCTGGTGGGTCTCAGTGGCTCATTACCTATTTCAGTATACCACTGGGACAGATAATCAAGGCTATCCGTCACTACCAAGGTAAGTATAGCTCAAACCTGAACTCACTTTTAGGGTATTATCTCCTCATATTAGCCTATAAGAAATAAGGAAAAAAGTCAATTTTCAAAACTGCCTTGAGCCAGCATAAGTTCAAATATAGATAATCAAAGAATACTGGACCCCCGCTGGAGTCTGTTAGTCTAGCTATCCATGCCCCCTAACCCACACTTGCTAAGCTACCACACACACCCAAACTACAAGTTTAAAATAGAAAACAATTAGCCATAAAGCTAGAAATGCAACGAGGTCACGCACCTGATCCATTTTTAAACTAAAGAGAATGTAAAGTGTAGAGATCAACCCACACATGGTTTTTGTTGAGTAAAAGACAAGTGCTAAGTGGCGAGAGAAATGCAAAACTCCATCCTCCTAATTACTCAAAGAGGAAAGGGAGGAAGAGGCTTGTGTTAGGCTTATAAAGACTGTTTTCTGTGCTTAACTGGTGTAGTGGCTATTCCTGGTTGTCAACTTGACTATATTTGAAATGAACTACAATCCAGAATTGGAAGGCTCACCAGTGAACCTACTGCTTGTGGACGTTGTACATCGTGGTGCGGAGCCTAGTGCGCACCACGATGTACAACGTCCACAAGCAGATTTCGGTGTTTACCAGGCACTGGCATAGCCTCACAAGAGGCCGCAATATCAGGGTCCCTTCAGCAGTATCTTGCTGGCATGAGCATTAGTATCTAGGTTTGGTGGCTGATGATGGGATGGACTCCTGAATGGGGTACTCTCTGGATAGTCCATCCTTTCATTTTAGCTCTAAATTTTGTCTCTGTACCTATAACCTTTCATGAGAGTTATGTTCCTTATTCTAAGGAGGAATGAAGTATCCACAAATGGTCATCCTTCTTGATTTTCTTCTGTTTTCCATAATGTGTCTTGGATATTCCAAGTTTCTGGGCTAATATCCGCTTATCAGTGAGTACATATCTAGTGACTTCTTTTGTGATTGGGTTACCTCACTAAGGATGATATCCTCCAAATACATCCATTTGCCCAAGAATTTCATAAATTCATTGTTTTTAATGACTGAGTAGTACTCCATTGTGTAAATGTACCACAGTTTCTGTATCCATTCCTCTATTGAGGGACATCTGGGTTCTTTCCAGCTTCTGGCTATTATAAATAAGGCTGCTATGAACATAGTGGAGCATGTGTCCTTATTACCAGTTGGAAGATCTTCTGGGTATATGCCCAGAAGAGGTATNGCNGGNTCCTCNGGTAGTACTATGTCTAATTTTCTGAGGAACCGCCAGACTGATTTCCAGAGTGGTTGAACAAGCTTGCAATCCCACCAGCAATGGAGGAGTGTTCCTATTTCTCCACAACCTTGCCAACATCTGCTGTCACCTGAATCTTTAATCTTGGCCATTCTGACTGGTGTGAAGAGGAACTCTAATAAAACAACTCTTGTAAAGGATTTCTGGCTTTGTCTGACTACAAATCCTAACCAGACTATCATATTTTACCCAGTTACTCCATTTAAATGAACCCAACTGACAGTCTCTCTCTCCATATATACTTCTAATGGAATCCCTATCATGTGGGACACTCATGTGGCTGAATAGAAACACAGATGTCCTTTCTACATCCCTTTATTCACCAGATTGTCTTTTTAAGCCAGACTTCCATTTTTGTTAGGGCCACAGGGAAAAATCCATTCCTCTGGGCATTATTTCATCATGTGACTTCATTCTCCTGTTAGATAGGACAAAAAGACAAGAAGAACATATCTTATCTATCTTAAATACCCCTAATCCAAGACAACCTTCCACACTCAGTCATGTGTTCTTAAACGCTTCTAAATTAAAACTCCCAATTCCATCAAACTAGCCCCTAGTCACTGCAGTCTGTCTCTTTGACAAGATTCTGCCTCTTCTCAGAAAGCTTTTCATATTTTCTCTCTCAGCGATAATGACCAATAGTGAGTCCAAATTGATCTCCCCCAATTCTACTAGGATTAGAAAAATATAATAGTCTAATTATTTCAACATGAAATCCCTTAGCTTCAGCTCTTTCTTGGAATGGCCTTGGCTTGCCACAATTTCTTTCATGCATCAACTTCCTCCTTTTAAAATGTCTGAATCACTTACTTTTCTATCTAATTATCACCTCGTGCATCCCTCAGCAGCCTCCTTCCTATGTAGAACTAAGTTCTCTTGCTATATTCTCACTAATTTGTTGGATACCTGTACTAGTGCTCCTTTCAACCATCTCCTCCCTGTACCTTCTTTTGCAATCTCTTGACCTAGAGGGCTTTTCATCTGATACCCTTCTTAGTAGGATAAGCCATTATGGCAGATATAGGTACCATAATATAGGTACCATTGGCTTCTTATGCTTATTATATTTGTTGGCCAAAATAGTCTTTGGGACTAGACTATATTTAGGTGGCCCTCAAAAATCCCTTCAGGGCTAGTTTCATTTTCCAAAGGCTTTATTTGAAAAATTAAACTGGTAGAATTGTTTATAGTAGTCCAAAGAGTACCTGCCTGGCCCTGGGACAGAAATGTCATGTATATGCCAATTAAGCAGGGATAATACAAGGTGTAGTTATAAGACTAAATGAACAGGCATCTCATTAAATGGAGAGAGCCTCTGAGGGATGGCTCCTATGGAAGGACTCATGGGACTGATCGGCTTTCATCTCCTGGGCTCACTCACAGACATGGTCTCTCTCTCTCTCTCTCTCTCTCTCTCTCTCTCTCTCTCTCTCTCTCCCTCTCTCTTTCACTTAACCATTTGGTATGACTGATGTTTTTCATATTAAAAGCCATTCAATTCCCATGGCCCTGTTGCAGGGCCATTATCATTACCATTGACATCAGTGCCTGTCTTCCTCCATCAAGGACTTTACAGTCTCCAAGTTGATGTTACAGTTAGGCCTTCAACCTCTTGAAATAGTCATTCATCCGTTCCCCTTCAAAATGCTTACGCCTTCTAAGTTTTGCCCATGGTCTTGAAACACTACGATATATCAGCAACATCAATAAGTTACCTTTGACAATCCTTCTGAGCACTGCAGAAGTGTCAGATGATGATATTTGTACCTTGCCAATGAGTTGATCTTACTACTTTGTCAGGGAGCAAATTTAGAGATAAAAAGGTGAAAAATAAAAGAAAAATCCTCACCATCAGCCCCTCACTATGTGCAGCCTGAGCACAGTGCCTTGTGAGGTCTTCTACAAATATTAAAAGCCTAATAATCCTTTTTTTGGAGACAGGGTCTCTCTATGTAACCCTGGCTGTTCTAGAACTATGTAGATCAGTTTAGCCTCAAATTCACAGGGATCCTGTTGCGTCTGCCTCCTGAGTGCTAGGACTAAAGATGTATGACTATGTCCTGTTTTAAAGTCTAATAAATATTAAGGATCCAGGGTATCTTATTCCAAATGATCAAAACCTCAACAACTTGTACTATACTATTTACTACTTAACAAAATATTAATATGCTTGCTTATGTATCCAAATATAAACCTATGCAAATGGCACATGAAGGAAGACTAAGTAACTTTCCCTAACTGTATAAAGGAGCCCCATTCCCTTTCAGGGAGTGATTGTCTCTAACACAAACTGCCCACCATATCTCTAGTTCTGCAGACTTAATCAATATTTTCTGCATCTATTCTGGCCTGGTAAGCACACAATGAGCCTCTGGCTCATTACTGTCATTCCAGGCACAGCAGTAGATCAAAATCACCTTAGAATATAAAACAATTAGCATAAAACAAAAATCATCTTAATTTAAAATAGTTAATAGTTATGTCTGGACATAAAGCAATAACTTTATTATTGGCTATGTAAAATTGAGATTATTTCTGTTTTATATATAATAAAATATGTATGCATAATTAAAATACTGTCACAGTATAGTAAAATTACTATACATAATACTTTATATGTGTGTCCTCTCTCTTGGACATTATTATTGCTAGGTATACAGTGCAATGATGGTGCATGCTAGATATTAAAGAGATATTTGTTGGAAATGTAAATAAATGAGCTGCCTGAAGGCCCCATCTGTAGAGCAGTCTAAAACTGATCAATTAAACACTCATTGTATGTATATGATACATATTTATATAATGTATATCTAGTTTTGTTGCTTTAAGTTGTACAGATTGGTGATTAACAAGAGATTTACCTTTTAACAGAATGTTTAAAAATAGAAGATTTTTGGGTAGTTAACTCTTTCTAGAAGGGAGAGGGCTCACAAGTTCCCACACTTCCTGAAGAATTATTGGCAGTTAATGGTGATTGGAAAAGGCCGACATTTTCTTCTGCAGTATAGCCACTTCTAAGATACACACTTCTATACAAAACCCTTCACCCATGCTCATGCAAGTAACCCTAATTAAACTCAATGGATCACCAAAACCAAGCAACCACACCCATGAAAGCAGAAGAGAGACGAGATGAGAAAAGGAAGGGTGTCATCAGAGGGAGGGCAGCAAGAGAGCGATTAAGCTATAATTACATTATGTACATACATGAAATAAAGATATATATGCTTGCATCTTTTAAAAGAGGAGACTGTGTGAAGACATTTGCTTTTGAATAATTTTGTTTTATTCTATTCATCAGTTATACTGTGCTTTATAAATTCAATAAACCTGAATTTAACTTTGATAAGAAAATGTCACTATAATTTAGATGTCATTTAATTTTGAAAATATAGATTTGTCAATGCAGAAGTGTATAAAAACTGGCTTATATATCCTGATATATCTTTTTGTGGCCTTATAATTTGATGCAAACATCAAAAGTATATGCCATTAGTTTCATTGTCTTTTGATAATCTCTGTCAAATATACAAACATCTCATTGGACATAAAGTATAGTCCTCCATATTAACCTGTCATACATTAACTGCTTCAAAGATTTTACTATTAAATTAAAAGTTTTAGCACAGGTCATATTGTAATTTAAGTAATTAAAGCATTGACGTCAGAAGTAAAACTGTAGTAAAAATCAATATCTACAATGTCGACCTTCAGATATAGTTCTTCAGTCAACTTTCATGTTTTAAAAGTTAGTTTTGAAGATTTCTAGAAAGATAAGCAAGATTAGCTTTGGTTGTCTTGGTGGTGCTAAGCTCCTATGAGGACTATTTCAAGACTATTTAGTCTCCCAAAGAGTAAGAGCATTACTTTCACAAACCTTGAATGTTCTGAATGGACCCATCATCAGCCTTTATGGTAAGGATTTCTCCAGGGTTAACTTGAACAAATACAATCTAGAAATAGATAATTATTTAATAGCATACTTTTTGTAAATCTATGGAAAAAGTCATTATTATCCTTTTTGAATAGCATTTAGGCTCCCAAATTATAGGGATTTCAAAATGTCCAAGGAGAAGAGTACAGTTAGGTCAATGGACACTTAATAGAAATTCAATATCCCTTAGTAAGAATAGCTCATGTCCCCACCTAAGTAAAACTTAATAAGGTCATAGAAAATAGGTGCATTGAGGTGGGAAGACAACGTTCTCCTCTGCATCTATCCCTAGTACAAAACCTCTATAAACAAATAAATGAAACCCCAGAAAAATACAATTTATCTGAAGATTGTGACATACTTGAGACCAGTATTGAGGACACGTCCAGGTGTTATACATCTTGGGCTGAGTCATAATCTGTGAATGATTAGAACACACTGCCATGGCATTAGGGTCCAGAAGATAATTCTCCACCTACAAAAAAATGTAATTTTGCTTACAAAATTTTTTTACTTTTGTCACTTTTAGAAATAACACACTTTATTATCATACACTAATAATAAAACTGAATATAATTTTGATGTTTTTATGCATGTGTATATCTCAATCATTTCTGACTTATGAGAAAGTATCATCTTTGCTTTATTTTCAAGAGTCAAAAAGTTCATCTTCTTTTTACATTATATATTGAGTTACATGTTCTCCTGAATATATTAAAGGGGCAAATGCTAAATCTTAATTATACTTTTTCATTCTAGAAATCAATCAATAGAAGGAATTGCTATTCAAATACAATACTTTCAAATATTATATAATTGAACTTATTACTGAATGAGCATGAAGGAATATTAGTCTTCTTTAAACACACAACTTCAAGAGATATATCCTGGGAAACTATAAATAGTAGAAACTTAACATTATAGAACTAGACCTTTTAAGTTGTGCAAAGGAGTATAGAAAAGCAGCTAAATTAGTTTAAAAAGAAATGTTATATAGGTAAGTAAGCTAGCATTGACTGTCTTAAGTTATTTTCAAAAGTCCTACAAGGAAAATAACCAATGTAATGCCAGATTACATAACATTTCCAGTTATAGTGAAAATAAAAAAGAACCAAAACTTCTCTTACAGAGCACATGGGATCTCCATTGATAACTGGCACTGGCGGAGGTATTTCAGAAAGAATGGGTGCAAGTTGATGTTCCATTGACTCTAAAAGGATTGACTTTCACATTAAGTGATAGTTCTAAAATAAACAAACAAACAGAATCTTACAGATTAATTAAATGTAGTCACAATCATGTTTTTTTTTAATGATAAAACACAGCAACGTATGTCTGAGTAATTCCATCTTAATTTTCCTTTCTAGGAATGATTGAGTTAAGTGGAATTGTTAAGACATGTAAAGTAATCATTGATCTTCACAAATGACAGAACCAAGTATAGAGTTGACAGTTTCTGCTTAATTGTTTTCTCTTCATTCATGTGAAGACAAACAAAAATAGCATATTAAGCAATATGAATAAGGGTTTAGTTAAACAAGTCATAAGCTATTTGATCCACTTATATCTAGTTCAAACAAACTGAGATACAATTTATGACACTGATTATAAATAAGGTTTTATATTGTAAAGATAGCTGTAAGAATGAACTAGTTATCATTAATTATGTTAGAAATACAAAAATTAGCCTAGCTGTCTTAGACTTTAAACCCAATAGCTCAAACTTAATGTAAAATTTTGAACACAAACATTTAAATTCCTATTTCTTCTTTGATCAAAATACTTGATCTATAGATGACACTAGACAACAAAACAAACAGACTAAAAACGGGTAGGAAAATGTGTGTGAGAGAGAAGACGCTTAAGAAGGAACCTCTCTGGAGGGAGGCAAGTCTTGAAATGAGGGTCTTGTGATAATTCAACAGTCTTTAGTAAAAGAACACTTATTTTTTTTTAAGAACACTTATATATGTCATAATTTGGTGACATTATTTATTTTCCAAAATTTTAAAGTGGCCTTAGGAGACTCCTTATTTATGACTATTGCTTAAAGGTATTTTGAAAAGAAAACCCCTTTAAGAGCTTGAAAATGCCTCCTCAGGAGTGCCAAGAAACTTACATTATTCTAGATATATCTTTTGTAGTCAAGATATTGGATTAATAGAAGGCAAAAGTCATTGCTTTGTGGTCTACCCTGATGGATGGATTGATCAACTTAAAATATCTTTTTAAAGCATTATCTTTCTCTCTGTGTGTCTAACTCTCTTTCCCACTCCTCTCTTTCCACCTCCTTTTCTTCTCATCCTCTCCTCTTTCCCTTTTCTCCTTTCTCTCCCTTCCCTCTTCTTTCTCCCCTTCTATTCTTTCTTACCCTCCTCCTTCTCTCTCCTTCTCCTCTTTCTCCTTAATCTCGTTTCTCCCTCATCCACTCTTCTTCTCTTCTTGTCTTTCTCTCCTTCTCTTATTTCTCACTCCTATGTGCTAAAGTTCATCCAAATTTACAATCATTTGTCTATAAGTCATCTTAAGTTGATATAATTTACTATTTCTCTGCTAAAGATTGTTGGCTGTGGATGACATTTGTATGCCAACAGATTCACAGTGGACAGGCTGAGGGAGAGGACTACTCTTTAGTACAAATTGAGAAAGAAGTTCTACTTGTTCTGCAATTATAATTGGTATCAGATTTTCTAAAATAGAAACATGTGAAAATTCTTTTCCCACAACCAAATATTATATGGGATCCAGTTTCCTTTTTGGACTTTTAAATCTTTAAGTCTTACAGGTTGAAATTATCTCTATTCAATTTTACAGTATGGATAGTTAAATTACCCAGTTCCCTTTTACAGTATGGGTAGCAACTTCTGTTTTCTCCTTATAACTTGGCCATTAATTTCTTTATTAAAAATCATCTTTAAATTCATATATAGATCAACTTCTTAAAGATAGTATGACTATTTGGGGACTTGAGAGGTAACTCAGAGGTAAAGAACACTGCCTGTTCTTTTAGAGGACCCCAGTTCGATTCCCAACACCCACATGGTGGCTTACAGAAGTTGCAACTTCCTGTAACTCAAATTCCAAGTGATTCAATGGTCTCTTCTGTCCTCTATAGGCACCAGGCCTGCACATAGTGTACAAATATGTGTAGAGAAAGTATTCACACACACATAAAATAAAATAATGTTAATATGAATTTAAGGTACTATGACTTTATATAACCACCACCAAAACTTAAGCATAATAATAATATTACAATTATTTCAAAGAAGACACACTTATCTTTTTAAGCATATATAACAAAATATCAACAAAGTGTAAAAATCCTAGAACTGAACTTTCATAGTTATATCAGTATTATTACAGGGAAACTGGACTAAAGGAATAAAACCATACACTTTTCCCATCTACAACGTAGTTTAACAACTGCTTTAAATACATATTTCGTCCATTAGGCACAAGTAAGGTAGATAAGTATACAATGAAGGACAAATTTGACAAAGGCTTGGTTGCCAAGGATTTTTTTTTAGTGTAGAGAATTTCTAGGGTTGCTTCATTAAATACCTCTTTCCCGACATAATCTATTTTCCACCTCATTAAGTAGTCAATTAACTACTTTATAAGGTGAAGTACCTTTTTCAATGAAGCTTTAGTAGTTTTGCTTTTCAGGCTCTTGAAGTCTCCTGAAAAAAAAATCCCGTAGATGCTTCCATTCTGTTATTGCATTTTCCTTACAAATTCACTATTATTCTGCCACTACTTTGTACTATGATTGGTCTATGACTGTAATGAGTTAATGCCAAAGAAGTTGAAAGAAGACAAAAATATGCTTTGTCAGAAAAAGCACAAAACTGTGAGGGGCATTTGTGCAACTACAAATCTCCTGATTCATTTTGATAAATTTACTGTGTATGAATAAAATTTATTGACTGTGGCCAAAATAAGGAATTAAAAAACACAAAGAAACAATATGCTTTTTGGAAGCATAAAAGCTTTAGAAATTGTTCAGAAAATGTTAGACACATTCAGGCTTCTTAGCTCTTTTTATACATTTATTTTCAAGGTGATTTTTAGAAACTGTTACATTTAAAAAGTGCTGATTGCAACAAGGTTTTTTTTAAAAAAAATTCTCTTTACATAAATGTTGAATGTCTGTACACATTTACCATAAACACCCAGTGTAACAAACAAAAGGAACACAAGGCTATATTCTTTTGGAGGAACGCTATAGTTCAATTAAACGGATGATAGATATAAGCATTTATTGTTACTCTGCTGTAAAAATCCATGGATATTTAAAATAGGCAGCTTTGATACCCGACTCTGTGTCTATTCCAACAAGAATGATTCAGAAGTTACCTACATACACACTTAACTAGATTATGTACAAGTCATTTCTAAAGGAATAGATGAACCTCAGTCATTATTTTCAACTTTTGTTGAAAGCAGAAAAATGTATCATATGTGTAACCTGATTAGGAATTGTTTCTTGTAAATACTGATTGATATGATTGGAAGGAAACTATTTAGAAATTTATTTTTAGATTTTTTTTTTTGCTCCAGGTTTTCAGTTTGAATTTAACTTTTAACTTTATACAAAACACAGTTTATATTTCTTTGATATCCATATTATGTAGAGAATTAACAGGACTTATTGGTGAAAGAGAAGGTAGAGTGAACCGTTTCATAGTGAAGTCTGATGGTCAAAAGACCTGGAGTCAAGTCCTTGCTTTGCCCCTAATTAGGCAAGTTCTGCTTTGTTTGTATTCTTCACTGCTGGGTACTTACCAGGCGCTTCGGAACTGCTGATTGAAGGCTGGACAGTTTACCTGCAAATGACCTACTCTACTAGGCAATCACCAGAAAATAGTCCCAATTACAACATGTTCAAAATTAGATGCTGTATTTCCAAAGAGAAGAGTGCTTGCTAAATAATGGACTTTACTATATAAATGAATGACTATTTTGAGGACCACTGGCTTTCCCTGTGTGTAACATGAACAGAAGTGCAAGCTTCAAATTAAAAATGAAGGCTTCCTCATTTAGAGATAAAATCATTTCTGTAAAAAATTCACTCAAGGTATTTGCTATTTTCAATGTTTTTAATATTTATTTATTGATTTGGTATTTGCTATTTAAGTGGCTAATATCAGAGAAATCTAGTTTATTTAAATTAAAAAGCAGGAATGTCTCTAACATCATCTATTGAGAGCACATTTCAACTACATTTTCTCATGAATACAATAGTTGGACCAGGAAATGGACTCTGAAAGTGGCAACCTCAGGACTAAGGCAATTGTCAATATTTCTGCCTCTTCACCAAATAAGGGGTCAATCAATATCAGATGACATAGTCAGAGCTTACTTCCAGACTCCTTTCAGGACAATCCTAGTCCCAGTTTCAAAAGACCAGTTTAATTCTGAAGCTGAGGTCGAAGTCCACACCCACTCTAAGGCAATGTTTACCAGATAGCATCCATTAAATGTCCCCATTCAAACATACATTACATTTTGGTTGACACATCATATTTATATATGAGGTACAACGGAATGCTTTGATTCATGTAGTAAATCAACTCATAGGAGCTTTTATCATTTCTTCATGATGAGTGTATTCACATTCCTTCTATTTTTAGATATATAATATTAATTGTATTCATCATGCTTTACACTATATTATTAACTCACAAAGACATGCTTATTTTTGCCACAAATGACTTCTCAGAGTATTTCAAGAAGTTTAATTAAAGAAAACAAACACTGACACTATTGCACATGCCAGAAAGATTCTGCTGAAGGGACCCTGATATAGCGGCCTCTTGTGAGGCTATGCCAGTGCCTGACAAATACAGAAGTGGATGTTCACAGTCAGCTATCTGATGGAACACAGGGCCCCCAATGGAGGAGCTAGAGAAAGTACCCAAGGAGCTGAAAGGGCCTGCAAACCCTGTAGGTGGAACAACAATATGAACTAACCAGTACCCCCAGAGCTCGTATCTCTAGCTGCATATGTAGTAGAAGATGGCATATTCAGCCATCATTGGGAAGAGAGGCCCCTTGATCTTGCAAACTTTATATGCCCCATAGAGGGGAACGCCAGGGCCAAGAAGTGGGAGTGAGTGGGCAGGGGAGCAGGGCAGGGGGAGGGTATAGGGGACATTCGGGATANCATTTGAAATGTAAATGAAGAAAAGAAAATATCTAATAAAATAATTTGAAAACAAACGCTGAAGGGTTGGGCAGGTGGCTCCATGGATAAAGGGCCTGAGGCACAAGCACGAGTACCTGAGGCCAGAGCCCTAGCACCCATGGAAAAGCCGAGTGCAGTAGTGCATGTCTAGGTTCCCAGCACTTTGAGGATGGGTAGGTGGAACCCTGGGGCTTTCTGGCTAGCCAGTGTATCAGTTAAGAAGCTGCAGGTTCAATCATAGAACCCATCTCAAAAAATTAAGGTAGAGAGAGATTGACCTCTGGTCTCCAAATTTACTTTATTGTGTGAGAGTGCATTTACATATACTTATGCACATAATCCTATACATCACACATGTATGCATATGCACACACACATACTCATATATTCACACATACAGGAAAAGTAACATTAAAAATAGTTGACACAGTGGGCTAGACAGATGGCTCAGAGATTAAGAGCACTGTCTGCTCTTCCAGAGGTCCTGAGTTCAATTCCTAGCAACTGCATGGTGACTAATACCCATCCATGATGAGATCTGGCGCCCTCTTCTGGCCTGCAGGCATACATTCAGGAAGAATGCTGTATACATAGTAAATAAATCATTTTTTTTAAAAAAGAAGTTGAAACAGCAATAACAGAAAATGAATAGTGGTCTTTCAGTACATGCTAAGCACCAGTCCAAGCATTATTCATCCATAAAGCCATCTAATAATTACAGTAGCTTATGAAGTAGGCATTTTATTGTATTGTTATTATGTACTGACTTGTGATTGGCATATACCTGATATGTGTGGAACCAGTAGGGGACATTTTAAAGTTTAAATTCTTTTGAGGAAGGGCATTCAGTTGTTTTCTTCCTTGGCTGCCTCCCACTTTTTTCGGTCTTGCTCCTCCTCCTTCGCAGTGATAAGAGTCAAAGCCAGGGCCTTGCACATATTGAGGAGGTGGTCTACCATTAAGCTACAGTCCCAACTCAAAATGCATTTAGAACTAAGATAACACTGTGTAAGAATTTCATGACTTTTCAGTTTTGCTCTGTCCACATAATCGGGAGGCCAAAACAGAGAACTGCCTTAATATCAGTTTCTTTCCAGTTTATCTTCTAACCCAATTTACCTTGTAACCTATAATCTCTATATTTATTACTTAATTCATCTACATAAGGCTGTGTGAACTCTTTTTTTTTTCCTGAGATAAGGTTTCTTTGTGCAGCCCTGGATGTCCTGGAACTCACTCTATAGACCTCAAACTGGATTTCCACCTGCTTCAGCCTCCAGAGTGCAAGGATTAAAGGCGTGTGCCACCACCACCTGGCTGACTATGCAGTCTTAACTTTGGCTTTTCACTCTTGTATAATTCCCATTAAAATTGTTTTCTAATTTCCATGTCTCAGAAAGGAAAATAACTTATCCTCATGTACTAATAGAGAGTAATGCTGGTAATGCATCTAAATCAAGGCATTAAATTTACAAATAAAAGTAGGTGGCAAATACATGCCACCTACCTGCTTGCTTAGAACACTAACTTTAGTATATGCTAACTTAATTCATTTTCCTTCTTAAATACCAGCATTCAGAATTCAAGATGGATTTTAACTTTCTAGGGATACTAACTACTATTTTGTGGTATTATTTATTTGTGAGAATGCACTAGTCTCCAGATTAATGAGTATAGACCTACTTGTTAAATGGGACCATTTATATAAAACAAAGTTCTAAACTGAGTACAGTAAAACATTAAAATATGTAATAAAGACAATAATTCCAGAAGTAATTAGGAAATGGAGAGATCAATGGTACTTGAAATGATTGATAAGTGATTTTTTTTCTTTCTTTTTAAGCTTTATTTATTATGTAGTCTGCCTGCGTGTATGCCTGCAGCCCAGAAGAGGGCACCAAATCTCACTATAGATGGTTAGGAGTCACCACGTGGTTGCTTAGAATTGAACTCAGGACCTCTGGAAGAGCAGACAGTGCTCTTAACCTCTGAACCACTTCTCTGGCCACTATAGATGGTTCTTTTTAAAAATTAGATATTTTCTTTATTTACATTTCAAATGTTATATCCCCTTTCCTGGTTTCCTCTCTGAAAACCCCCTATCCCCCCTCCCCCTACCATAGATGGTTCTTGAAGTGAGCTATGAACTATGTATTTATAGTAGCAAACTTCAAAAACTTATTATCTTTCAAATATTTAATTAGGCTAGTATACACACACACATATATATATATATATATATATATATATATATATATATATGAAGAAATGACAAAACTTAGAAATATTAAATGGCCTAATCTTTTCTATACTGAAGCCAGAGAAGAGCTATTTCAACCCCATGACTTTTTATAGAACAGTTGCTATAGTGAATAATTAAAACTCTCATCTTAAATTCTTTTCTTTCATAAAATTAGAGGACTATTATTAACTATTTATTTGCTTCTGTAACAGTAATTACACAAATGTTCAACACAGCCTCCAGTGAGTCTTTAGTAGTTATTAGAGAATGTGGGAGATCAATGGCACAGGATCAAGCCAGACACAGACCAGATACCTCACACGTTCACACCCCCCCACACGCATCCACACATACATCACCACCATTATTTCAAAGTTTTCCAAAATTACTTAGCTTCAGAAATGCATATTTATAATATTTAAATAATTATGGGTTAGCCAGTAAGGTTGATAAAAAGTGTAGACTGTGAAAAAGTACAAAATTAAGTTGAACGTTATAAATAATATCAATGAGATTTTCCCTAAAAATGGGCACAAGAGGTACTATTAGAGAATAAATACAAAAGGTTCATGTAATTAAAATTTTGAAATTGCCACATTGTAGGGAATGAAAACTTTTAAAGTTGGGAATGTAGACTTTGAGCTTGACGGTGCACTCCTGTAATCCTCACACTCAGGATGCTGAGACAGGAGAAGCATGTCTGAAGCCAGACTTAACCACGAAGGGAGACTTTATCTCAAGGGAAATCAGAAACTTAACATATTATTAATTCATATGGATGAAAATAAAAAAGTTAAAGATAATACTCAGTGTCCTGTTTAGCAATTTCTGTGTAGTATATATTTGCAAAAGATATTGATTACAAATTTAAATATTGCTGGAGAACTCACCAGTAATGGGTTGTTAACCAAAAGACTCTAAAAGTTAGAACTTTAGGATAGAAAGATAAAGAAGGATGGTAGTGTTCTAGCTACATGATAGGTTGAGAAAAAATAGTCACAGGTTTCATCATGGCAAAAAAAAAAAAAAAGAAAAAAAGAAAGAAAAAAAGAAAAGAAAAGAAAATCCCACAAACTCCCTCAAAACACCAAATAACTCCAAAACTCAAAACAAATAAAAACAAAACTAAACAAAAGAACTTCCAAACAAACAAAAACCCAAACAAACCTGTGTGTAGCATGCTTCCAACAGTAGCTAACACTTTTCTGTGCATATACATCTGTGCCGAAAATAGTTTGGACACAAATATAATTGGACTTTACCAGTGGCTTACTTCAGTTGGCTGGTGTGACAAGTGACTTATATTTTTTAAAAAATTATTTTTTCTCTTTCACCTTTAAAATGTAAACACAAGTGTAAATAGAGAAAAAGGAGAGAGCAAATCTAGAATAAATGTGCATTTCTACAACATGCATTGAAATACCAAAATCAAGATTCTTCTTAGTAGCTTTCCATCCCCCATTCATGGGGGCATGTGCTGGGGGAAGGACACTCATCAGGAGAACTGACACACCACTCAAGTAGAGGAGAACACAGAAATATCTTAAAAATATAAATGCCTATGGGAATATGGCATTTAAATAATCTTGAAAAGTTAGAGAAAATTTTAAAATATTGATCAATTTTGAGTTCTTAACAGAAACCAAGGATTATGAAACGCTAGTGCTGGGGGAAGGACACTCATCAGGAGAACTGACACACCACTCAAGTAGAGGAGAACACAGAAATATCTTAAAAATATAAATGCCTATGGGAATATGGCATTTAAATAATCTTGAAAAGTTAGAGAAAATTTTAAAATATTGATCAATTTTGAGTTCTTAACAGAAACCAAGGATTATGAAACGCTAGTGCTGGGGGAAGGACACTCATCAGGAGAACTGACACACCACTCAAGTAGAGGAGAACACAGAAATATCTTAAAAATATAAATGCCTATGGGAATATGGCATTTAAATAATCTTGAAAAGTTAGAGAAAATTTTAAAATATTGATCAATTTTGAGTTCTTAACAGAAACCAAGGATTATGAAACGCTAGTTCTAGTGTCCTGAGGCCTATGATAAAAGGCAGTTATATTCTTCATAAAACATCTTTTAGTGTCACTACCAGATTTGGGCTCTGGGACAGTTTGGGGTTGACCTAGAATGTCATGTTTAACTCCAAAGTTAAAGGTTTCTCCATTAAGAAGCACTTGTGTTATGTCTTTTCTTCTTGTAATTCTTTTTTATTTCATCTTATTTATTTATTCCTTTACATCCTGCTTACGTTACATCTTAAAGGCAATGCCTCCAAGAGAAGTTCAAACTACAAATGCCAGTCATAAGTACTTTTGGCATCCATAAAGACTGACTCTAAAAGTTAGAACTTTAGGATAGAAAGTTATAGAATGATGGTGGTGTACATCCATAATCCCAGTACTGAGAAATTATACTTAGATTTGGCAATGGACAGTGGGGTCATATGTGTGTCTTTCCTGGATTTAAACATTGTCTCCCTTTGACAAAAGAAATGATACTTTCTAGTAAAAGGATATTTTTTAAAAGAATTAAGATGTTACAAATTATTAGAGTAAGATCTCTATGAATATATTTTATTTTGTCAGATATTCCTGTTTAAAACTACTAAATTTCTTATATTGAAGAGTACAACCTTTCTTATCATTGAAGAACAAGATGTCATCATTAAAAAGGTTGATTTAAAAATGTCATTCATTTTTTTATCTTTAGAAAATCTACTGAATTTATGCTCTCAAACTAACATTAAGCATCAAATTATGCTGAACATCAAAAAGTATGACCAAATACAACACCGTAAATTGTACATTTCAAAAATTTGAACTTTTCCATAGGTGAATTAATTTTAATTCTTGAATCTCTTAATCAGAAAATGACTTGCTTTTTAACGAAGTAACAAAGAATGTATGTTTAATAAGTTTAAACCTGTCCTTTATCGTATTGAATTCACTAGTGTAATTACAACAGAATGAGACTTTGTGAAAAATCTGTTTTCATTTTGAGTGAAAGTTTTGGTGATAGTGTCAAACTCTGATTCTAAGTCCCAGCAAAACAAAGGAAAGCAAGGAAACAAAACTGAGTGAACACACAAAACGCAAACCTTCTATTGTGTGAAGATCCGAGAGATCACGGGCAAGTCTAAGCAGCAGATCATTATAAATTTGCTTTTCCTGAAATATTTCTAGAATAAATTTCATTATGAACTGCAATTGCAATTTATAGCAAAGGTCCAATATAATAGAAAGGAAGTTGAGATTTCGTTTTCTTGGTCAATCTAATTTTCCTGGAATAGAGCAGAAGGAGTTTTGCCTAGAGCTTAAAACTGGACTGAGGTCCTAGGACATCAGGATTGTATTAGTGGGCACAGAGCAATTTAAAATAAGGGGTGATTCTGCCTTTATATTCAGGACTTCAGTGCAGTGAAAGGTACTTACTCTTCTGCTAAAATCTGACCCTCAGCAGTGATGTACGGAGCCACATAGGTCTGGAAAGATTTCCACGCAGGTTTGCTTTGAGGTGGACACAAAAAACAGGTGGAAAAAAAAATCACCTAAAGCTGTGCTTTACAACCCTACCATTCAGGCTGCTATTTACTATTGAATGAAAAAGTTGGTATTAGTCATTTTTTTTTCAAAAAAAAAAAAAAAAAAGAATATTCTCAGGAGACTACTTTTAACTTGCTACCCTTCATGGATATTTTACGGTCTTGAGAATGATTAAAATTAACATATATCTCGCTTGTGGAGAAAAACCTGAGCACGTTTCTGAGAACGAATTTTCCGTTCTTCACAAAACAAAAAGTAAGGTAACAAAATATGTAAAAACTAACTGTGGTGGCCATTTACAAAAATAAACCATGAAAGCTCCCTGGTATTCCTGTTACGCACTGTATATGACACAGATATTACTTTAAGAATCATATTTCAAGTATATTCATTATGTGGAATGTCAAAGGAGGGGGCAGAGTGCGCCAGAGCCGGGCAAGGCACAGGGAACTTTGGTGCGCAGAACCCAGCCCTGTGGTAGCAAAAAGGTTGATTTCTCCTTTTTCAGGTGTTTAAGTTTTAAATAAACGTTTAAATTCCTTAATCCCCTTTAATCTGTCAGAATAATGAGAAAACAATTACTAATTTCTTAAATGAATTTTACATCAAAATAATTTCCACAACAATTAATTTGTTAAGTAGACAAAATTCGGGATGAAAAATTTCCAACTGTACCACCGGGAAGGAACCAGACAATGTGCTTCCGAGTATTTCACAGGGCAACTCATTGAAGCAAGCAAGCAAGTAAGAGCAACAATAAGAAGAAAATAAGTAGAAAGTTCAAAAACATTACCAGTTAGCTTTCTTTTAAGTTTAGGAAAAGTTTACATCCACGAAAACAATGATACCCTCAAGGCGCAATACAAAAGTACAGATATTGAACAAAACAAACCACCAACGACTTCCCAACAATCTTTCCACCCTAAGCCATAAATACTTATCCCATAGGTGGCTAAATAAATGATGCCCAGCTCAGGGCAATCCTCTTGTGTACATTCCCCAAGGAATCGAAATTTCTCCCCTTAATAAACTGAGCACCTAGTTCACTTACCAGTCAATGTATAAACGAAAAAGAAAAAAAAAAAGCACAGGAAAAGATTTTCTGCAAAGCGTTCACAGAGAGTAAGAGCTTCGAACACTGCGACTAATTGCACATAGAAAAGTATAGATAGTTGCTACAAAGTCAAGGAGCATACCTAAGCAGATACAAAAATGCTTCTCCAAAAGCCTCACTCTTCATTCAGGTACTTCTCGATCTGACTCCAGAGAGCAAGAGATCCGGCGACCGTGACCAATTCAAGATTAGGAAAAGTAAAAGACCGGGCTGGGAAACAGTCACAAATACAAAGACAAGCAAGTGAAGCTAACCGAAGAAAGGGAGCTGGCGGGACCTATGGGGCAGGCCACCGGACGCGAGGCACAGGAGAGCAGTAGAAGGTCCATGCGGCACCCAATGGCTGGAGGGGACCGCGCCTTTTACGTGGTCTGAATGGAGACGAAAGCCCAGATGTAGGAGGAACTTTCGGTGTCCTCTCGCCCTCCCCCCACTCCCCGATCCCAAACTCAGAAAGTCTTCCCTCCAAAAATATCCCCTCACCTCCTCGAGTCGGCCCCAGCAGCGGTGTAACCCTATCCATCAGCATCCCAGCAACAGGCACATCCAGCCCCTGGTCTGCTGGCCCCGCCCCGCCCCGCCCCCTCGCCCCTCGCCGCCCCTCCCTCACCGCCTCGTGCTCCTCTCCCGTTCCATCCGGTCACCACAGCACGGTCCGTGCCCCTTCGGCGCGCACCGGGCCGCCTGCTCACGCCCCCTTGGCGGGGTGGCCAGCCCGCGTCTCCAAAGACGCCAACAGCCGTTGGGGGGGGGGGGGGGGGGGGGGGGGGGGGGGAAGGGGGGGAGAGTTGGGGGGGGGTGGAGAAAGAAAGGCACAAAGTTAGGAGCTACAGCAGCAGCTGTTCGGAGCCCAAAGACTGAGAGGGGAGGGGTGAGAAAGAAAAAGTGACAGGAAAAGAAAAACAAGAGTGGCTGGGGGCCCTGGCCCCCCCGCTGTCGACGCAGTGGGGTCACAGGCCCGCGGCCCCAGGAGGGTACCAACAGACTAACCAGGCCACCAGGTCAGGGGAAAAGGGAGGGAGGGGGCGGGGACTGGCCGTGGCTCCTTGACCGCCCCTCTCACCCGGTGCTGACAAAGATCCCATTCTTTCCTATTATCCCTGGTAGGTCTTCTCTGTCTTTTAAGCCCCTGAGCTTTTCCAAAAGCCCTGGACCTCATTGCTATAGTGTGCAAGCAACAAGTTATTTCAGGAACAACTGGAAGAGTGGTGGATTGAACACTCCTAGATTTCGGCTGAGGTTTTCGGGCACTGAACGACCTCTGATTCTGAGGTCTGCACGGGGCAAAATGACCCTAATTGAGTGCCAGGCTGGGTGCAAGGGAGCTTGTTGGAAGGCATTGCCTCCGGCTCCCTCCTCCACTCCAACCACAGAAGGAATACCACTCATCAAACTTTACCTACTTGCCCCTCTCTTGCCTTTTTGGCATTGTTTTCGAGGTCTCTTAATCTGAGCCTGAGAACTCACGAGTGGCTGTGCAATGGTTCTCATTTTTCTTGGCTAAGGTCTGTCAGTTGAGAGAGGTTCCCATCCCCAAATCTAGATAGTTCTGAGCCCTATTTTGACTCTGCAGGCGGTCCTTAGCTGGTCCCAGATCTGTCCCATACAGCTGCCATCCTCTGTTGCCAGGCTTTCTGAAAGAGGGTTAAAACTCATCTATGGACATCAAAGGACACTGACTCAGTGCGTTTCTACCCCCAACCCCCAGGCCCGGGTATGGAAAGCCACTGCTCTGAGTTCTTTCATATGAGGGCCTTTTACCTCTTTGTATACTACGCTATTCACTCATTTGCGCAATCGTGGGACCGGCCAACCTTTTCTTCCGTTCTCTTGTGAGATTAGCACTCCCAATTTGCAAACGTATCTCCTTGGTCATTTTATTGTGTGGATTCTGTTTCATAAGGGTCTGTGGCAGCTGCGGCCCCAAAGTGAAAAGGGTCCAGAAGAGGAAATTGCTGAATCATAGAATTGGACACAAGTGTTCTTCTAACAAAAGGATTTGTGAGGGGAAAGGGTAGGGACACTTATAAAATACTATAACTCACAAAGAACGGTGTGGTCAGGCTCCTTCTTTCCTGCCAAATTCCACCCCCATCCCTGTCATCTCCAATAAAAGGATTTAAAAATTTCCCTAGCCTGGCTAAGGCCAGAGTAAACAAACTGTCCTTAAGAGTTGTAGAGATGCTAATATCTGACAGGAGACAAGTGCCAGGAGCCCAGTTTGTGATATGGTGATTCTCAAAGGGATGTTCAGTCAATTCAATTCAATTAAGCTACCTTATATTTTAGAGTCCTTTGATACTGGCATCAGATAGAAAGGGATACATTCCCAGCTTCATAAACTGAGGCAGTCTGGGGGACTGGGAGACTATGTCAGGACAGCAAGGATTGAAGATATCAGACAAGCAGGGCAGCTCTGCGGAATGGATCAGGGACTACCTGACTCGGGTCAAGGTAAGACTAGTGCAAAAAGAGACAAGGGACAACTGAGAACAAAGTGAACTCCCAGTGAGTTGGGCAGGACCTCGAAAACTAGGAACCAGAAAGGAACAGGGAAACTAAGAGGACTTGATAGTTGAGTCCCTATAGGAACCAATCTATATGAAGCAGGGGAGGAAGCAAAAAGGTTCTGGGAGAAACTGAGCAGGACAAAGATCCTAAAGAAAATCACTTGATGTAATGTAGCAGACAGAATGTGAGAATCATTAAGCAAAGTTCTCACTGAAGGAGGCAGGGAGGGCCAGTGAGGGAAGGGGCTTGCTCTTTAGTGGCAAGACTGGTCTCCTGCTTCTCAGTCTTGTTGTTATTCACAATGTGTAGGGCACAGAGGCCCATGTTTTAGTTTGCAGCACTGCAGTGTGCCTGGTTGAGAACTGGTTTGGTGACTAGAGAGGGCTGCCACAGTTGAAAGAAGACCTTTGGAGGGGCAAGGCCCGTTTCTTACTAAGACTTCTATCTCTTTCATGATTTCTTAGTTTAACAAACTTAAAAAGTAAAAGTAAATCAAGCAAGTCTTAGTGGTTCCCTGAGTGTTGTTTAATTAGTGTATGTGACCTGGGACAGTTTCTTTGTAGTGGCATTTGAAAGCACATACAGAGGTAGAATTTATTCACAAGATAAATGTCAGCTAACCAGGATTTACTACTTAAAGGAATGTAGTCTAAGTCTGGACAACCGTGAAACAGAACTTCAAAAAGTGGTATGTAGAGACCATATACTGAAAATACCCTTGGCAAAGTTTAGTGGCCAAGTTGAGCCTAAGTAACTCAATAGGGAAAAACTCTTAGAGACCAGCAGTACTCTATCCTAGCAAATAGTGACATCCTACAAATAGATGCACATGCCTCTTTTTAATAGGTCTTGGGTTGGACTTCTGGAAATGTGACCCTTATTCCAAACAATTTTATAAACAGCAACCTTACTGACCGGAATTGTGTGGCAAATGAGGGTTAAATTCTAAAGAAAGCTCCCAATGTACAACTACAGGATGAAAAACAAGTTAAGTTAGTTCTTGAAGTGTAAACATCCATGCAAAGAACAAATAAGCATTGTTTAGCATTTCTAACAACTTTGTTTTTTAAAAAGACAAAGTCTCACACTGTAACTCTTTGTGTTCTGGAATTCACTATGCAGCCCAGGCTGACACTGAATTCTTCCATAATCCTCCTGGTTCTGCCCCCAAAGTGCTAGAATTGTAGGTGTGAACTACTATGCTAGACTTTCAACAGTTTGTGGTGACTACATAGGGAGCAAAACCATCCTAAAAATGCATCAGGTCGAATTAGGAAGAAACTTCATGTAAGAAATTTAGTACAAAATATTACTTGTGTCAACTAAATTCAGGGATCTTGCTGCACTTAGTAGTAGTTGCTTTAAAAAGTATGTCATATAACCCAATCCATATTTGAAATTGTCCATATATTAGGCAATTTATAGTAGAAATAGGGAAATTAAACAATAAAAGATTTTATTATTAAAATCATCAATAATTATATCAATCTTAATAATTATTAATTATTATAAAACAAGTATATTATTTCATATTTATTATCTTATTTATATTATTTTTCCTCAAAATTTTTACAACTGGAAAGACATTTTTCTAGTTTTATTGAGGTATAAAAGACAATACAATTTTTACTTATTACTCTTTCATTGCTGCTATGGAGTACTTGAATTAACAACTTATAAGAGAAGGAAAGATTTATTTTAGCTCATGGATTCAGGAGTTTGAGTCCTTTATGGTGTAGAGAGTATGGCAGATCAGAGTAAGTGGTATGGTAGTAGTGTATCTGTATCATGGTAGCAGAGTAATTCATATCATGGTAGCAAAATCGTTGATATTATGGTGGCCCATAAGGATGAGGACAGGAGGTGAGGGGGAGAGAATGAATGAATGAATATGAATATGAATATTTGAGTATGCCCTGACAGCTGGTTTTCTCTTTTATCCCCTTTTATTCCTTTTGGGCGTGAGAAACTGTAGGGTGATGCCACTCATATCTAGGGTGTGTGTTCTCCCTCTGCTTATCTTGTCAGGAAATGACCTCACAGGCATACTTAGAAGTGTGCTTTACTAATTTTTTAGTCACTTCTTAAACTAAGTTGATGAATCAAGATTATCCATGGAACAATGTTATGTATTTGAGGTATGTAATGTGGTCTTTTGGTATGCCTATATTCTGTGAGGAGATCCACAGTGCTTTCATGTGGTTATCACTTATGTGACTGTGGTGAGCATGCTAAAGCACCACTCTTAATATTTAAGTATGTAATAAATTATTTATTATAGTCATCATGATATAGGTTAGAATTACCCCAAATTTATTTATTGTATAACCAAAAATTGTAATTTTTTATCACCATTTCTCTGTTACTCTACCCTTGATGTGCTAACTCTACTCAGCAGTTCTACTCAGCAGTTATGAGTTTGATTTTTCAAAATGCCACATCAGTGAAATGATGTAGCATTTGTCTTTTTGGGTCTGAATAATATTTCATGGCATGTATATTCTACACACATGTAATAGCAATTTTCTTTCCCCGTCAACTGATAGGTTGTTTCCATGTCTTGTCTCTTGTGACTAACTCTGCAGTGATCTTGGGAGTGCACATATCTTCATGAGGTGCTAATTTCGTTTCCTTTGGACATACTCCTAGAAGTAGGTTTCCTGGATCATATGTTATTTCTATTTTTAGTGTCTTGAGTAACTTCTATGCTTATTTTCCATGATGTGTTAATTTACCTTCCCGCCAACAATGTATAAGGTTTTCTATTTCTCCAAACCCTTACTAATACTTGTTATCTTTTGACTATTGATAATAGCTATTCTAATAGATGTGTGCTTCGTTGTGGTCTTTATTTGCATTCCTGTGATGATGAGTAATGCTAGTTCATTTATGTACCAGTTTGCCATTTGTATGTTTTCTTTGAAAATATCTACTTAATTCATCCATCTATTTTATTTTATCTCATAACTAGCCACACACACACACACACACACACACACACACTGAGTTGTTACATATTTTAGATATTAGCTCCATATTTGGTACATGGTGTGCAAATACTTTCTTCCATTTCCTATGTTGTCTTTTACTCTTGTTGTTTTTTACTTTACTGTGCAGAATGTTTTTAATTTGATGCAACTTTACTTATTGACATTTTGCTTTTTTGTTTCTTGATATCCTTCTGATGCAATATCCAAAAGAGCACTGCTAAACCTTATGCTATTGATCATATTTTCTGTTTACTTCTTAAATATCAAGTCTTAAATATTTAATTCATTGCAGGTTGGTTTTTTATGGTGTAAGATAAGAAATTAATTTCATCTTTTGAATATTATTTATTTTTTTGCTAAGATTGGGTATCTGTTTTCTGGTTTTAGACCTTAGACAAAAATATTTGTGATTTGCCACTGTATACGTGTGGGAAAGTCATAATGAATTTTTTCCATTGGATTTGATTTGCTTGTATTTTGCTGAGTATTCTCATATCTGTGTTAATCAGAGAGAGTGTTTTTTTTTTAAACAATGTATTTATTTATTTCATGTATGAGAGTACACTGTTGCTGTCTTCAGACATACCAGAAGAGGGCATTAGATCAGATAGGGGACTAATAACCAATATATATAAAGAACTCAAGGAGATGGTCTTCTACTGCTTGTGGACGTTGTACATCGTGGTGCGGAGCCTAGTGCGCACCACGATGTACAACGTCCACAAGCAGTTACAGAGACAAAGTTTGGAGCTAAGACAGAAGGAAAGACCATCCTGAGTCTGCCCCACCCAGGGATCCATTCTATCATCAGCCACCAAACCCAGACACTATTGCATATGCCAGCAAGATTTTGCTGACAGGACCCTGATATAGCTATCTCTTGTGAGGCTATGCCAGTGCCTGGCAAATACAGAAGTGGATGCTCACAGTCATCTATTGGATAGAACACAGGGCCCCTAATGAAGGAGCTAGAGAATGTACCCAAGGAGCTAATAGGGTCTGCAACCCTATAGGAGGATCAACAATATGATCTAATCAGTAACCCCCAGAACTGAGTCTCTAGTTGCATATGTAGTGGAGGATGATGGCCTAGTAGGCCATCAATGGGAGGAGAGGCCCTTGGTATTGTGAAGATCATATGCCCCAGTACAGGGGAATGCCAGTAATAAAAAAAGATCCCCATTACAGATGCTTGTGAACCACCATGTGGTTGCTGGGAACTGAATCCAGGACCTCTGGAAAAGTAGTCAGTGGTCTTACCTGCTGAGCCATCTCTCCAGCCTGAGAATGGTTTTTAATTTCTCTTACTTGTAGTGTCCTTGTCTGGTTTTGGAATCAGGATAATTCTGGCCTCATTAACTTAGTTAAGAAATATTCTTCTATTTTGGGGGGAGGACAGTTTGAGAATGAATGGTTTTAATTAATTTTAAAATGTTTACAGAATTTTCTTCTCTTCTTAGTTAGCCCAGTTAAAGATCTATACATTTTCTTGTTCTTTCCAAAGAAACAACTTTTGATTTTAATAATTTTCTGTGTTCCTTCTTTCCAGTTTCATTGATTTGTGTTTAATTTTTGCCATTTCTTCTGCCTCCTTTGGATTTAATTTACTCTTCTTTTTCTAGTTTCCTAAAGTATATCTTAGGTCATGAGTTTTTGCTCTTTGTTCTTTTTAAAAATATATATGAATTCAACTTCATAATTTTTCTATAAACAATCTTGCTGCATCTGAAAATTTGGGTAAATTGGGTTTTTATTTAGTATCAAATATTTTAAATTTTATTTTGGTATTTTCCCATTAAGCACATGTTACTAGAAAGTATACTGGTTAAGATCTATGTATTTGGAGATTTTAACTCTATAATTCTGCTAATAAATTGTCTTTTAATCCTATTGCCATCTGAGAATTTTGTGATTCTGTTATTAATTTAAAAAAATCTAAACAGGGTCAAAGATGGAGCAGAAGCTCAGAGAATGGCCAACCAATGACTGGTCCAACTTGAGACCCATCCCATAGGCAAGAACCAGTTCTTGACAGTATTAGTGATTCTCTTGTTTGCTTACAGACAGGAATCTAGCATAACTATACTCTGAGACTCCACACAGCACCAGACTGAAACATGCAGAGGCCTACAGCCCAACAGAACCCTGAGGGGATAGGAACTTAACAGGAAAACCAACAGTGTCAACTCACCTGGACCTTTGAGGACTTTCAGAGACTGAACAACCAACCAAAGAACATACATAGGCTAGATCTAGGCCTCCCCACACATATGTAGCCAATGTGCAGCTTGGTCTTCATGTGGGTCCCCCAGCAACTGGAGTGGGACTGTCCCTGACTCTGTTGAAAGGGATGGGGGTAGGGGAAGGGCTGTGTGTGGTTGTATATGTGTGTGTGTCGGGGGGGGGGGACTGGGAGAGAGGGTGGCTGTGATCAGGATATAAAGAGAGTAAATAAATAAATAAATGAAAATAATTACAACCTGGTATGTACTCTATTTGATGAATGTTCTGGGTGATTTGGGAGAATGTGTATTCAGAAGTTGGATAAAGTAAAGTTTGTGTAGATATGGAACATGCTAGTTTTCATGATGGTATTGTTAAATTCAAGAATGTGCATGTTGATTGTTTGCTTAATATTTCCTTTTTCTTATATAGACTGCCACAGTCTCAGAAATAGTGATGAATTCACCTGCTTCTCCTTTCAGTTTTATCATGTTTACCTCAAATATACTGATGGCAAATTATTAGGTGCATATAAGTTAAAGATTACCTTCTTGGTCTATCATTATGTAATGCCTATTTTCAAAATCCTTTATGACTTTACTTATACCTTAGCCTGCTTCCTCTGGAATTAATATAACTATTATTCTCTTTTAATCTGTAGTTTCTTTTACCATATTGTTAGAGATTCATTGATAGCTGCAGTCCAAAAATAGTAAATTAAAATTTTCAGAAAGAAATATTTTAGAAGTTTTTTTAATTAATTATTTTATTTATTTACATTTTAAATGTCCCCTTTCTTGGCTCCTCGGTTCCGTCTCTGTGCATCCCCCACTCCCAACCCCATCCCCTTTACCTCTAAGAAGGTGCCCCCACCCACTCCCACCTCACCCCTCTAGCATCTTCCTTTTCTGGGACATCAAGCCTCCACAGGACCAAGCACATACCCTCCTCCCACTAAGGCCAGACAAGGCAGTCCTCTACTACACATGTAGTGGGGGCCATGGACCAGCCCATATATGCTCTTTGGTTTTGACTCAGTCCCTGTGAGCTCTGAAGGGTCCAGGTTAGTTAATACTATTGGTCTTTCTATGGAGTTGCAATCCCTGTCAGCTCCTTCAGTCCTTCCCCTAACTCTTCCATAGGAGTTTCTGACCTCAGTCCAATGGTTGGCTGTAAGTATCTGCATCTGTCTCAGTCAGCTGCTGGTTGAGCCTCTCAGAGGACAGCCACATCAGGCTCCTGTCTGCAAGCATAACATGGCATCAGCAATAGTGTAGGGGTTTGGGGCCTGTGCATGGAATCCCAAGTTGGGGGGGTGGGGTGGATGGCCTTGCCTTCAGTCTTTGCTCCATTTTTTGTCCCTGCATTTTCTTCTGGGTCAGAAATTTTGAAGGTGGGTTTGTGATCCCATCCTCCATCTCACCACTGTTTGGCATTTTGGCTAATGTCATCCCCATTGAGTTCTGAGAGCCTGGTACATCCCTGGTATTGGGGGAATTTCTAGTGGTTCTCCCCCAGCCCCCACCCACACTGCTGCATATTTTTATTAATTCTCCTGGCCCTCTGGGCTTTTCTCTGTGTCCCTACATACCTGATTCTGACCCACCTTTTCCCCTCCCCTTCCCCTCTCCCAGCCTGGTGCCTCCCTCCCTCTGTCCTCTGTGATTATTTTGTTCCCCCTTCTAAGTGGAATTGTCTCTTTTCTTACATTGATTGGTAATTCAGTCATTCTTCCTCTCTTTTGATAGCCATTTATATGGAGTATCTTCCTTTGTTTCTTCTCCAGTTTCTAAGTGACTAATTCTAAAGTTGATAGCATACAGTGGAACTTGTCTTCATTTATGTTCATTTGTCTATTCATTTATTGTTTTTTTAAAAGGTAGTTTCTCAAGTTAGTGTCAAGCACCTAAGCCTTTCAAGTGCACCTCCTGAGTACAGTCTGTATCTTTTTATTATAGATGATAGTCCATTTTAAAAAACTAACTATTGATAGGTAAAAGCTGTTTTCATTACCTCTGTCTCATTTTTTGCCATTTTCCTTTGTGATTTGTTGACTGTTAATAATTTTCACATTTGTTCATCATTTTGCTCTTTCATTTTCGTTGGGATAGACTTTTTGCTATATATCCCATGATAGCATGAGACTCATGATCTTCCTTCCTTAGCCTCCTGAGGGCTGAGATTCTAGGATGTATGCCATCATGCCCAGTTACAGGTTTCCTATAGTGTTGGCTATTCTTGGTTGTCAACTTGACTCCATCTAGAAATAACTAAAACAGAGTACACTCATGAAGAGTTTTTAGTTAACTGGATCATTTGAGGTAGGAAGACTTACCTCAAATCCATGTAACTTGAGGTCAGAAAACCCACTTTTAATTTGGGCAACCCCTTCTGGCAGCCTATGTAAAGGACAAGGAAGAAGGAAGCTCTTACACTTTGCCTGGCTGGTCCTCACTCTCACCATGCCCTTCAGCTTACTTCTTTGGGATTCTAACATTTAGTGAAGACCAGCTAAGATGTCTAGCCTCATGAACTGAACAATTACTGGATTCTGGGGCTTTCCGTTGGGAGACAGACAGACATTATTTTACTAGCTGGACCACAGCCTACACACACACACACACACACACACACACACACACACACACACACACACA
>NC_034613.1:92214828-92219558 GCF_900095145.1 Mus pahari
AGAACCCTGACTAATTAAATGGTTAAATGGAGATTATAAAAAAAACCTCATAGATGTAAATTCTATTTTAAGGTAATAATAACTGTAATAATACACAAAATTTATATATTTTCTTCATTTAATACTTTATGTTGTATACATAAATTTTAATTTATAGTCATTATTTTATATTTCATTTAAAGAGATGATAATTTCTTACACAAGTAGTATTTTACATCATTTTCACCCTTCCCTCTCCCCACTGCAACTCCTTCAATGTCTNTCCAACTTCTTCCCAAGTTCGTTACTTCCATGTCTTCAATTATTGCCACATATGAATATATAAGTAAGGCCTGCTGAGTCCATTTGGTGTTGTTCGTATGTGTATTTGTTTAAGGTTAACCATTTGGGCTTGGGTAATTTAAGCATGGGGCTCATCCCTACAGAAGACTGATTTTTCCTTTCTCTNTATCAATTAATTGCCTACAGTTCTTCATCTAGGGGCCCTGTGAGAATTNCAGCATCCTTGCTGGCATAAGGACTTGGTGGTGGTGTACAGTTCCTTTTTAGGTGACCATATTGTTAAGATTTCACGGGTGCACTTTTCCTGTCATATGTAGAAGATATGCTGTTTCACAGCAGACATNCTTGTCCTCTGGCTCTTACAATTCCATTCCCTCTTCCATGATGTTTCCTGAGCCTTGGATGTAAGGGTTGTGTTATAGATATATCAGTTGGGATTGGCTNCCAGAAGGGGTGGCCCAGNTTAAAAGTAGGTCTTCTGACCTCAAGTCACATGGATTTAAGGTGAGTCTTCCTATCTCAAATAATCCAGTTAACTAAAACTTCTTAATGAATGTACCATGTTTTAGTTAATTCCAGATGTTTTCTGCATTTTGAACAGTTGTGAATTCTGTAATGATCTCCATCTGCTGGATAAAGCTCCTNTGATGAAGAATGGGAATTACACTTATATGTGGGTATAAGAATAAGCATTTAGAACACAATTTGAAATTAAACTGGTTGAGGAAAGGGACAATNGTAGGTTCTCCTCTAGGGTCCACAATCTTACCAGCCATTGGTAATTGGCAACTTTTATAGTAATAGGTATGATTTTCTTCCTGCTGAGCTGGCTTAACTCTGTTTAGATAGCTGTTTATTACCCTTAGAGTACTTGCAGGTATATATAAAAGTTACAAATTTTTGTAAATTACCACCTTGTTGAACATTTCTAGAAGNTTTCTGGTGGAATTTTTAGGATCTCTATATATGTTATATAATTTATGAATAAGAATAATTTGACTTCTTTTCCTATTTCCCTCCCTTTGATTTCCTTCTCTTTTCTTACTTAACCAGCTAGTGCTTCAATCTCTATAATGTAAAAGGAGTGTCTCATTCCTGATTTTAATTGGATTGCTTAGAGTCTTGGTTCAGTTAGGATGATGTTGGCTGTGGGATTGTCATATATTATTTTAATTATGTTGAAATGTATTTCCTTCATTCCCATTCTTTCTAGGATTTTTATTACAAAGGCATATTGGGTTTTGCCAAAGGCCTTTCAGCATCCATTGAGATAATGCTGTAATTTTTGTCTTTAAGCTTATTTACATGATCTATTGCATTTATTGACTTACGCAGGTTCAACCATCCTTGCATCTCTAGGATAAAGCCAGTTTGATCGTGATGGGTGATCTTTTTGATATATGCATGTTCAACTTGAGAGATTTTATTGAGGAGTTTCCATCTATTTTCATCAGGGATATTGCTCTCTTTTTGTGTGTCATTACCTGATTTTGTTATAAGAGTTATACTAGCTCTATAGGAGTAGTTAAATAGGACCAAAAATTGAAACAGAAAATGAACTTCCAAACTATTCCTACTGTCCCAGTTTTTCTTTAAAAGTCTGGTAGAATTCTGCTGGAAGTCCATGCTTTTCTGGAAGCCTTTGTATTAGTTTCAGTTTCCTTATTTGTTATGAGTCTGTTTAGATTGTTGTTCTCTTCTTGATTTAACTTTGGTGGTTTGGATGGATCTAGAAATTCATCCATAATGATACTTAGAATTTATGTGTTGTTTGTTGTAAGCTTTCTCTGTTGATCTCTGACTCTGTTAATTCAGGTCTTCTCCTTCATTCTTTTGGTTATTTGGGCTGTGGGTCTGTTGATCTTCTTAGTCTTCTCAAAGAATAACCTTTGTATTGTTTTTTGTTTCCATTTCATTTATATTCTGATTTTTATTATTACTACCCATTACTGCTGACTTCCTGGCCCTTATCTATGATGGAACACTGATTGCACAGTCTTGCATAGGTCTTCATCAGGGAACCCCAGCTATTGGTTTCCAAGTATTTAATAACAAAACAACCCCCCCCCCAACCAGTGTATTGGACTAGAGAGGTGATTCAGCTGTTGGGAATGCCAGAAAGATTTTGCTGACAAGACCATGATATAGCTCTCTCTTGTGAGGCTATGCTAGTGCCTGGTAAATACAGAAGTGGATGTGCACAGTCATCTATTGGATGAAATACAGGGCCCCTAATGAAAGAGCTAGAGAAAGTACCCAAGGAGTGGAAGGGGTCTGCAACCCTATAGGAGGAACAAAAATATGAACTGATCAGTACACCCCCCCCCCACCCAGAGATGTGTCTAGTCGGCCATCAATGAGAGGAGAGGCCCTTGGTCTTACGAAGATCATATGCCCTAGTACAGGGGAATGCCAGGGCCAGGAAGTGGGAGTGGATGGGTTGGGGAGCAGGGGGGAGGGAGGTTACAGGAGGTTTTGGGGATAGCATTTGAAATGTAAATGAAGAAAATATCTAATAAAAAAAAAACAATGCTGATTCTTTCTTTCAGAAGTCCTGGGTTCAATTCCTAGCACTTAGGCTAACAACCAGCAAGAACTCGAGTTCCAGAGATTCCATGCCTCCTTCTGGCATTTGTGGCCACTATATGCATGTGGTGCCCAGACATACATGCAGGCAAAACATCCATCATACATACAATAAAAATATTTAAATTGTATTAATCTTGTGTACTCACTTGTATGCCTGTGCACATTCCATGGCACACATGTGGAGGTCAGAGAACAGTTTACAGGAATGTATTCTATCTTTCTACCACATAGGGCCCCCGGATCAAACTCAGGTTGTCAGTCTTGGTGACATGTGTCTTTACAAATTAAAGAGATCTTTAACAAGCAAGGAAACTGAAACATCAAATGAAAACTAAGGATTTGTGTGGTTCATTGCCAAATTCTACCAGAACTATAAGGAGATGTTATATATGTAAGCTCATGTTCTCAGAAACTTCTCCTGCTATCGTTTTACTTGTGTGATTTTTTTTTGTCAGAAAGTCTTTAGTGGTAGCTATCCCTAGCCATATTCCCTCCTCTGTCCTGCCCTCCCATCCCCCAAACTAGTTAACCCTTCCTGTTCCATTATTCTCCTTTCCTCTTCTTTATCACTGGGTTCTATCTTCCCTCCCCTGAAAGCTCTCCCTCCCCATGGCTCCCTCCTAATTACCTGACCTCTGTGGGTATTCCAAATAAAGCACACATATCTAAGGGTTCAAAGCCAACATCCACAAATGAGAGAAAGCATGTGACATCTGTCTTTTGGGGTCTGTGTTGTGTCACTCAGAATGATTGTTTCCAGCTCTAGCCATTTANCTGTGAATTTCATGATTTCATTTTTCTTAAAAGGAACGTGTGTTTATCTTCAAGAAATACAAACTCAAGTACTNTGGTTAAAGTAGTTACCACATCTGTAACGAACATTTAAGTGGTTCAGAACAAAAGCACTTTTGCTAGATGTAGTATAGATAACAGGCAACTTCTTCATTAGAGACAAACAATAACTACACAAGGAATCATGGAATTTAAATAAGTCACAATTTAGATGCATTCTAATAAAACTTTTCACATAAGAATCATCGAAAGATGGTAAATATAGGAGAAGTGCCTGTGACAAGGAATAGAATGAACATGGCCTGAAAGTTCCTTCTCCCAAGTTTTGAACCACGAAAAGGAAAACAGTAAGTTCACAGGGATGAAAGTGGACCCCATCTTACCATGTGACCCAGATTAGCATCGCTGGCAGGAAGTGAGTGAACCTCACTTGATATGATGATCTGTGAGAGAACATCACTTGTTATTATTCACATCCACACTTATTACTGTTCTCATCCACACCTCACAATCCAGCCATGAGGCACTACAGAAAATATCCAACTATTCTGTAGTTCTTATCTACTGCTCCAATGCAGCAGTATTTTAAAAGACATAAAACAGCCAAGCCATCTTTGAACATTAGCGTTCTGACAGGCATCGTGCAATCCTGGGTTGGATTCCACTGCTGATAAGAAACGAAATTGATGAAACTGGAATGCAGACTGCCAGCTAGACAAAACTGTTATGTAAATGTTCAGTCTCTGAGTCCCTAACTACGCCTGGCTAAGATCACATGCTTATGCCTAGGAAGGACATGTGTAGTGCTAAATGGTAAACCCCTATGATGCCTACCCTACACTCTGAAATGTTTCAAAGAAAAAAGAAATGTTAAGAAATTTATGAAATTCTTGGGCAAATGGATGTATCTGGAGGATATCATCCTTAGTGAGGTAAGCCAATCACAAAAGAAGTCACTAGATATGCACTCACTGATAAGCGGGTATTAGCCCAGAAACTTAGAATACCCAAGATACATTATGCAAAACAGAAGAAAACCAAGAAGGATGACCACTGGGTGGATACTT
>NC_034613.1:92221813-92223441 GCF_900095145.1 Mus pahari
TACATTATAGGTTTTCATCACTTTTGGACTCTGCCAAACACACTCATGTCTTTGATTCCACTATCATGTTTTGCTATAGCTTGTTTTGTTTTGTTTCGCTTTGCCTTTTGCCTTCCTTTTTCAAAAGTATTTTATGTTACTATTTTGTCCCGAACGTTTTCATCTACCAGCGACTTCTACTCAATTGACGAGTCGTGCTCATATATTCATTAGTGAGAAGACTAGTAATCCTCACATTCTGTTCTGAGGCACAGCACAAACATCTCCAGAGCATTTGAATGTGGCCACTGGGCGTACTCATGTAAGGAAGCTACTCAAGGTACATGTAAGAGGCGAGTTATGCAACTTCTGACTCAGACTGACTCTGAGAAATGTACCTTTCTCTAAGAGTACAAACTCAGGTTTTAGTGGATATGNGACTGACTAGGTCCTATTATGATTTCCATGTTATGAATTTGGTTCAGAGTANCAAAATGATTAAAATATGGGAGGATGTTTTTGTCCTCAGAGATAGAATTTGTATTCTGCATTACCCTTGTAATCCTTCTTCAACACAGAAATAACAATGCATCTCAGAAAAAACATGGAAGAATTTTATAGATACAATGAGGCTAAAACTTTAGATGTACTCCACAGTCATTTTGAGACAATAAAAATACAACACCTATTTTTTTAATTATCTGTAGTAGTTGGCCTGTTATCCAGTGCTTTGTACTTAAAGACACTTCNTGCAGAAACAGGAAATACCTTTTTGATCTCCTAGTGGGCTGCAGGATTTGAAAGTGAAAGGCCCAAACCTAGGCAAGCACTATAAGAATAATAAAGAAAATATCTAATAAAAGAATAAATTCATTTAAAACTTCAAAATTGTCTCCTAGAAGTCTACACTGTCTGTCAGAGGGAGAGGGAAAGAGACAGAGAGAGACAGAGAGACAGAGAGAGGGACAGAGATAGAAGAAAGGAGGGGAGAAGGAAAGAGAGGAAGGAGAAAGGAGATGTAGGAGGGAGAGGAGACAGAAAGAAAGATAACAAAAGAGAGTAAGATAAGAGAAGAGGCAAAAAGAGAGGAATGAGGAGAGAAATGGAGGAGAGGAGAAGGAGAGAGGGAGGGAGAGAGAGGGAGAGCCAGAGCCAAGTATTCCTCTGGAGTGGATGGAGAGGTTTATTTTTGTTTTTCTTTTGTTATCTGCTTCAAAAAGGTCTCCAAAAAATAGAGATTCTTTTTTATACTTAAGAACCCAGGCAGATACTGTCAAGGACAAACACTGTTCTCTGGGCAATTTCAGGACAATTTGAATTTAAGATAATTTGGATAATATGTGTTTCTCTGAAATCNGGTGTACTCATTTGAACTAATGAGTGCCCATTGGGTTCTTGTTCACATGTCAAAGGAACTGGCACTTTAGCCTCAACAACAAACTTAAAAGAAAAAAAATGCAACTTGTCCTTTATATGGGTTTAGACTAATTACTGAGGGACCATTCAGCTATAATGGCCTCNAAGTTAAATAGCTCATGAAACTTCAANTAATTAAGGGACTGTTGAGTCTAAGAACCATGACATTTGTCAAGAATGAGGGAGGAAATCTAAGTGTGGATGTCAATTTCAGAGTAAAGCATTAGTAATTT
>NC_034613.1:92223543-92226439 GCF_900095145.1 Mus pahari
ACACACACACACACACACACACACACACACACACACACACACATGTTGGGCTGCAGAGATGCCCCACAGTGGAGGGAGCTTGATTCTCTTGCAGAGGACCTGGATTTGTTACCCAACATCCTCATGACTGCTGGCATCCATCTGTAACTCCAGTTCCGGAGGCTCTGTCACCCTTTTTGCCATACAGGGCCACCACACAGGGTAAGAACACCCTTTTTTGTAGCCCTGGAAGCAATGGGAGCCTGACTGAAAGGTTTCCTTTTTCCAGTTCTGCTTAGAATTTGGTAACTGAGGCGTCATACTGCCTTACTTTTTTGTGTTTCCTGTGCTTCTCTGCCGTGGTGTGCACATCTGTTGTAATGATATCTCGTCTGACTTTGCGATCCCTGTGAGCAGCCCTCCCTTGAGCACTCAGCCCTCAGTACTACTCCAAGGGGAGAAAGTTAAACACTGCACTGGCAGCCATTACAAAGCAAGCAAAACAGAGGCAGACACTCATAATTGATTACTGCCTGGTCTGATATCAGCAGTGACCACAGAAGAGAAGTGGGAAATCTAATGTGAACCAAAGGCTGGAGAGATGACTTGGTGGCTAAGAGAACTGGTTGCTCTTCCAGTGGACCAGAGTTTGGACTCTAGCATCCATATGAGGTGGCTCACAGCTGCCTGTCACCTCAACTCAAGTGGATTTGACTCCCTCGTCCATATTCCTTGGGTACATGCACATGCATGCTCACATACACACAGAGACACGTAATTTGCGTATAGCCAGTCTTTGAAAATGTTGTAGAATAAGGTAAAAAGTTAAAAATTAGTTAAGGAAAAAAACAAAGAAAAATTAAATGCAACATGGAACAGGGCAAGGGGACAATGAAAGAAGAATTCCTTTTAAATGAAAAAGAAACAGGAAGAAGATGGGAGAAGAAGGCTAGGAAGAGAGAGATTAAAGGGATAAAAAGAACTGACAGCATAATAAAGAAATAAATAAGCAAACTGCCTAAACCTAAGAGGAAAATCTGTAAGCTGCTTCTGAAAATAAAATCTAAATGTTTGTAAGACTAGAATAAAAATAAAAACATATGACAGGAAGGAAAATCTCCAGATCAATAATAAACAATCCCAAACTCAGAGACAGTGTCTTGAAGCAGCAGTTTCTTTATGTCTTCTCCAGTATTGGAGTTTTGTCAGTTGCAAGAGCTACTCAGTGCAAGCTGGATGCGATTCTGATGTGTTGTAAAATACAACATTCTCAGGAACACAACCACTAGGTTTGTGAATATCTTTTGAGCTTATTCTTTTTTTTGCAACTGAAATTTTGTATTCTTTGTTCAACATTTCCCTAACATCATCTTTGCTCCTCTACATCTGATGGCTACCTGTGTATGTGTTCAAGTAGTATTGATTTAGTGAGGCCATGTCATGTTTATATCTGTGTTCTTACTATATTCCATTCAATAACTCCTTACTCTTGTTCATGATGTTGCAAATGACAGAATGATACTCTTTTTTTATTTTTTGACATGTCCTTCCATTTTAATACAGAATAACATTCTATATGTCACATATTCTTTACATATTAATATATCAATATATAGGTCATTTATATTACTTGGTTTGTGCTCATACAATGAACAGTTCCTCTTTGAGATACTGTTTAACTCCATTTGGCTGGAGATATTCAATAGTGGAATTTTCTGGGATATATGGCATTCTGGTTTTAGTGTTTTCACAAATTCTCATGCTGTTATACAAAGTGGATGTACTCATTTACATTCTCATCTGTAGTGTGCAGGCTTTGCATTTTCTCCACAACTTTTTCAGCACTTATTTTTAATTGTTATAGTCTCTTGGTGGACTGATTCCCTTAATGGCTTCTATAGTTTATTTTGCAGGTTTTGAATGAATGTCTCTTTTATCCATTATAAACCTGTCTACTCTTGCTTTCTTTTGTTTTCCATTACTGTGAGGCATCGTTTTTTGTCTCTTTATTTTCAGTCTATGTGAAGGCAGTCCTTGCAGATTGCATGCCGTTGTGACCTTTAAACAACAACCTATTCAGCCGCTTTAGGTCTTTTGATTAGGGAACTTAATTCACTTAAGATTCAAGTAAACAACTGTCAGTTTGTTAATTATTCTTTGGTTGTTTTGAGAATACTTTGTTTCTTTTTACTCTTTGGGTATTTTCATTAAACAATTTTGAGTAAAAGGATTTCTATAGTTGTAGGTTTTGATTTCTTCTTTTCAAAAAATCTAGTATAGGTTTTTACTTAATATTTACCATGGTGCTTGAAAAAAATAGGCATAAGAGAGCATTGCTAGCTGATAATAACTACTCTGATAGTATTAAAAAATATATTTGTTTATATAATTTTCTTATTTAATATCTTTGGTATCATAATTTCCATTATTTTAATTGTATGTGGTTTAAATTTATTTTAGTTATTTTAATAGTTCTATGTTAAATTCTTTCTAAAGAAAATAGTTTACATACCACTCTTATAGTAGTAGAGTGCTATGAATTTGACTGTGTATTTGCTTTTAACAGTAAATGTTGCATTTTATATATTTTCCTGTTATTAATTATCATTACGTACCTCCATTTGAACACCCCTGTTTATGGTGATGAGCTTCCTCAGCTTTTGCCTCTTTGAGGAAGTCTTTGTCTCTACTTTTGTATCTAAAGGACATATTTGCTAGGCTGGTAACAGAATTTTTGGTTAGATGATATTTTCCTTGGTACTCTAATATATCATTGCACTCTGTTTCAGTCTGTGACTTAGCTGCTGAAAAATCTGCTGCTAGTCCTGTTGGAACATCATGATGTTACTTGACTCTTTTCCTGCTTGGTTGCTTCCTTCCTCCCTCCCTCCCTCCCTCCCTCCCTCCCTCCCTCCCT
>NC_034613.1:92226559-92246901 GCF_900095145.1 Mus pahari
CTCTCTCTCTCTCTCTCTCTCTCTCTCTCTCTCTCTCTCTCCTTCCCTCCCTCCCTTCCTTCACCCCCTTTTTTTTGGTTATTTGAGATAAGGTTTCTCTGTGTAGCTCTGGCTGCCCTGGAACTTGCTTTGTAGATCTACCTGTCTCTGCCTCCTGAGTGCTGGGATAAAGAATGTGCCGCACCACGCATATCTCTTTTCCTGCTTGCTTGTTTTTAATTGTGTCTCAGTAAATGTTCTTTATAACCAGGCTATACTCCACAGACCCAAAGAAGCTAAACAAGTGAGAAGTCCCAAGTGAGGAAACTTGAATCTCACTTAGAAGGGGGGCTAAAATAGTCATAAGAAGCAGATGGAAAGAGAGAACTGGGAGGGAGGGAGGGGCTATGGGCCGAGAATGGGGTGTTCAGGATCAGGTGTGTGGAAGGACAGGAGAAATGACTATGAGAATGAATGGAAATCTGCAACTGACAGGGGTGAGGAGGTGGGAGGGGCATCTCCAGGATGAGACAGAGACAGAGACTGGGATAAGGGAGGCACCAAAGAATCAATAGGGTTAACCTTAGTGGATGGAGCAGAGGCTGAGGGAATGGCCTACCATAAACCGACCCAACTTGAGACCCATCTCATGGGCAAGCACAATCCCTAACACTATTAGTAATACTTCTATGCTTGCAGACAGAAGCATGTTGTCCTCTGAGAGGCTTTACCAAGCAGCTGACTCAGACAGATGCAGACACCCACAGCCAAACAGTGGAGTGAGCTTGGGGAATTTTATGGAAGAATAGGGGGAAGGATTGCAGGCCCCAAAAGGGATAGGAACTCCACAGGAAGACCAACAGAGTCAATTAACCTGGACCCCTGGGGCTCTCAGAGATTGAGCCACCAACCGAAGAACATACACGGGCTGTACCTAGGCCTTCCTGCACATATGTAGCAGATGTTCAACTTGTTCTTCTTGTGGGTCCAGAACAACTGTAATGGGGGATACCCCAAAAGCTGTTGTCTGTGCATAGGATATATTCTTCTAGCTGGGCTGCCTTGTCTGGTCTCAGTGAGAGAGGAAGTGCCTAGCTTCACAGGGACTTGAAGTGCTAATGTGATGGGGGGATACCCAGGGGAGCCCTGACCAGGTCAGTGGAGAAGGGGAGAGGGAGATGTGGGGAAGGATTGTGGGAGGAGTGACCAAGAGAGGGGCAGTGAGCAGGATGTAAGCTGAATAAGTAAACAATAAAATAAAATAAAAAATTTTCTTTATATTTATTTATTCACTTCCCCCCTTTTAATGTGTTTTAAAATAATTCATCTTCACATTTAGATTCTTCCAAATGATTCTGCTACTGGTGCTACACCATATTTCATTTCCTTTACTTCACTTATTAGCCGCAGAATTTCTCTTCGTTTTTAAAATCTCTCATCTTGCCCATTACTATTTTCCAAATTTTAGTGAATTTTTCCATTAAATTAACCTAAGTTCCTTAAAACAATTATTTTATCAATAAGGTTGGAGAGTTGGCTCAGTGCTTAAGAGCACTTGCTGTTCTCACAGAGGACCTGGGTTTGGTTCCCAGCATGCATATGGTGGCTCATAATTGGCTATAACTTCATTTCCGGGGGATTCAATATTCTCTTCTAACTTCCTTGGGCACAAGGCATATACATGATACATGCAGGCAAAATACACACACACACACACACACACACACACACACACACACAATATAGTTAATAAATCTAAACAAAATCCAATTCTTTTGAATTCATTGTCACACAGTACAATTCATTCTTTGGAGGGTCAGCTCCTGGATAATTAATATTTTCTTTTGGTGGAACTGTACCTTCTTCACTTTTTCATGGGTATTGTTGTCTTATGCTGTTAGGCTTGTATTTGAGGAACTAAGGTCATATTACAGTCTTTACAGACTGGCACTGTCTGGGAACACCCTTCAAATGTCAGCCTGCCTAGAGATTCTAGTAAGGACATATGCCATGCTCTAAGGGCAGGGTAGTTGCTATCTCTCTTTTAGGCAAGTAGTCTTAGTTTCTAGGTCGGAATTCCGGGTGCTTAAATAATTGAGTTTGGGCCTGGATTCACAGGAATACAACTGTGATTGTGAATGTGAGAATTAGCCTACAACTTGGATTCTTAAAAGTGGACCTGGAGCCTGTATTTCTGAAGAATTTCCTGAAGTCTTAGTTGATAGGGTATGATCTTTTTAACTGTTTAAGTTCTTGTTCTGACTTCCGTTCATGATGAGCAGTGATATGAAAGTATAAGCCAAATAAACCATTTCTTCCTCAAGTTGATTTTTGTCATGATGTTTCATCATAGCAATAGTAACCTTAACTAAGCAACATACATTTTGAAACCTGAGCCTGTGTTGGCAGGTCTGGAGTCTTCATCTATAGGTGTGCTCTTCAAGCTTCAGGACATACATTCTGTTCTGATACAAGACTCTGTATAAACTCTTAGTCTAATGGAGCAAATCTGGACCTTGGGACCTTTGGAAGTTAAGAATACCTGTGATCTGGAATCTGCCTCTATTAGGCTCAACATGGGATCTGGGTCTTTAATATTTGGGACACTCACATGGTACTTGACATTGTTGCTAGCTTTGGTCTAGAATCATATGGATTAACTGAAAAATCTATGTTTACTGCTATTTTCCTGGAGGCTGAGTATGCAAATTCTGGCTAAGTCATAGGGCTGACAAGCATCCTAAACTCTTGTTGACCAATCTGTGTGTGGTGGTTTGAATAAGAATGGACCCCACATGCTCATATATTTGAATGCTTAATTACCAGAGAGTGGCACTGTTTGGAAAAGATTAGAAGAATTAAGAGGTATGGCATTATTGATGGAAGTGTGTCACTGGTGGTGGGTTTTGAGATTTCAAAATCCCATGCCAAGGCTCAAGTTTCTTTCTCTCTTTGCTTATGGCTCAAGTTGTAGAATTCTCAGCTGTTTCTCTAGCATCATGTCTGCCTGTGTACATGTTTGCCATGCTTCCCACTGTAATAATGGACTAATCTCTGAAACTGCAAGCAAGCACACAATTAAATGTTTTAATTTATAAAGATTGCCTTAGTTTTGATATGTCTTCAGACCAATGGAACAGTGACTGTGGTGAGCTGAATAAAAATAGTCCCCATATGTCCATAGGGAGTAGCCCTATTAGGAGATGTGGCCTTGTTGGAGTGGATGTGGCCTTGTTAGAGGAAGTGTGTCACTGTGGGTATGGGTTTTGAGGTCTCAGGTGCTCAAGATAGGCCAGCATTTCAAGGTCTCTTCCTGCTGCCTGCCATGACGATAATGGACTAACCCTCTGAACTGTAAGCCAGTTCCAATTAATTATAGATTACTGTTACTATTGCTATAAAAATTTAAGGTATAATAAATTAAAGGCTCTCACAGAAATCTGCTTATGTTGGAGTAACTTCAAGTCTATTGACTCTTGTAGGTATGCTTTGGAATAATTTATATTTATATAAATTGTATAAATCAATCAATCTCCAAAGAAATAATGATTGAAGCAGTTTATGCCCTAAGAGTCCATGCTTTATGTTTACATGTCTTTAATATACCTCCAAAAGTTGGCAGTGTACCTATCTATAATTTTATGTAAGTATATGTAGTTTTTCTATATCTATAAACAAGATTCATATTTTGTCAATGAGAAATAAACTAGATACAGATAATCTTTGACTATTTTAGTCCCTTTAAAAGTTATCATTGTACACACCTGTACTGGCTAGCTTTGTGTCAACTTGACACAGTTGGAGTTATCACAGAGAAAGGAGCTTCAGTTGGGAAAATGCCTCCATGAGATCCAGCTGTAAGGCATTTTCTCAATTAGTGATCAAGGGGGGAGGTTCCCTTGTGGGTGGTGCCATCTCTGGGCTGGTAGTCTTGGGTTCTATAAGAGAGTGGACTGAGCAAGCCAGGGGAAGCAAGCCAGTAAAGAACATCCCTCCATGGCTTCTGCATCAGCTCCTGCTCCCTGACCCGCTTGAGTTCCAGTCCTGCATCCTTTGGTGATCAACAGCAGTATGGAAATGTAAGCCAAATAAACCCTTTCCTCCCCAACTTGCTTCTTGGTCATGATGTTTGTGCAGGAATAGAAACCCTGACTAAGACAACACCCTTGCTCTTATCTAACATTCTTGTGACTATCAAAATCTTTAAAAAGTATTCTTAGTAGAACATTAGCTTCCACTAATCCCACAGCTAAGAATGCCATCAGATAGCATTTGGAATCTATAGCATAGTTTCACCTATTTTTTTGTAACCCACCCACACGAGGACTCCATCAATGCACTTAGTAAATATCTTAATTTATGATGGAGCATGGTATTTAGAAGCAATCTCAATGTGTGTGTTCCAGGGCCATGGTTACTTACATTTGGCTCTAGAATAAACTATCCTTTATTCTTTTGATTTGAAGGCTCTGTGTTTTTGCCTAGATAAGAACCAGCAGCCCTCTCAGCTGTGAACTCTTTGAAAAAATACATTATTAATTTTTATATGTACTCCATAGATTTTGTATGTACTTATGAGCATCCATCTTAGCTTACCTAATGTCTGCCACCACATTGAAAGACAGAAGTCTTCTCCATAGGCTATGTCTTCCTAAAGAATTGGAATATTTGTTTTATTGTTCAAAAGCATACTTTGGGTCTGAGCTTGATGGTGCATACCTTTAATATCAGCACTCATGGGGCAGAGGTAGGCAGATCTCTGAGTTGAAGGCTAGTTAGGTCTACATAGTTAATTCTAGGACAGCTGGGGCTACACAGTAAGATTCTGTATCAAAAGAAAAAGGAAAAGGAAACCAAAAAGTATGTTTCAATCCTTAAACTGCTAGAAGAAAACATAGGCAGTACTCTATAAGATATAGATGTAGGAAAAGACTTTCTGAATAGTACTCCATTTGCTTAGCATTAAAGCGAATACTTGACCATACAAAACTAAGAGGAAGTCCTGGAGAGATGGCTCTACAGTTCTTCTAGATGTCTGGGGTTCAAATCTCAGCACCCACATGGCAGTTCACAACTGTCTGTAACTCCATGGTCTAACACTTTTGCAGAGACTTACATGCAGAAAAAACCCCACTAATACACATAAAAAAAGATAAATAAATAAATAAATAAACATTAAAAATACTAAAAGTCTTCTGTAAAACAGGAAACAACTGAATGAAGAACAAGCACACAGAAGGGAGAGAATCTTTGCTGGGGATCCTCGTGGTTGAATTGCGGAGAGGCTGGAGGAAGCTGAGGAGGAGGGCAACCCCATAGGAAGAACAGCAGTCTCAATTGACCTGGACCCCCAGGATCTCTAGGACACTGGATCACCAACCAGGCAGCATACACTAGCTGATATGAGGCCTCTGACACACATAAGGCACAGGACTGCCTGGTCTGGCCTCAGTGAGAGAAGACACATATAACCCTCTAGAGACTTGAGGCCCCAGGGAGTGGCAAGGTCTTGTAGGGTTGGGACATCATCTTGGGACGGAGAAGGAGAAATGGAATAAGGGACAGTCAGAGGGCAGACTGGGAGGATAATAATGACTGGACTGTAAAACAAGATTAAATAACAACAACAGCAGCAACAACAACAATAATAAACTGCCTTTTACCCCTAACCAGGAGGAAATCAAAGTTGGGAAAACAAAGACCAAATTAAAAATGGGCTATAGATCTGAACAGAGAGTTCTTGAAAAAAGATATTAAAATGGTTAAGAAATACCTTAAAAATGTTCACCACCCTTAGCAATTAGAGAAGTATAAATTAGAACTCTTTTGAGATTTTTATCTTACCCTAGAATGACTAAGCTCAAGAAAACAACTGACAACAAATGCTGGCAATAATGTGGGGGAAAAGAAACCCTCACTCAGTGTTGGTAGGATTGCAAACTGGCATAGCCTATCCGGAAATCAGTGTGGAGAGCTCTCAAAAATCTATAAATAAGTCTACCTTATGACTCAGCTCTATCACTTCTTGGCATATGCTCAAAGGAAACAACATGCTGCTCCACACATCAGCCATGTTTACTGCCACCTATGTGTCCTTCAGCTGATGACTGGATAATGAAAATGTGGTGCATAAACACTATGGAATACTAGACATCTACAGAGAAAAATGAAATCATGAAATTTGAGCATGAATGGATGGAATTGGAAAATACACTGAGTAAGGTAATTAGGACCCAGAAAGAAAAAGGCCACACGTGCTCTTTTTCTAGATTCCCCTCCTGCATCTTTAGATGTGATTCCATAACCTGGAGTAACTGAAAGAATCAGGAAAGTAAAAGGTGGTCATGGGAAGTGGGATCTTCAGAGAAAAGGTTTGTAGTACACAGGTGGTATAAATGGGTAGGTAGATGGGGAAGATGGAGGATATTTACATGGGAAGAAGGGAGGAAGGGCCACATAGAGGAAGGGGGAGGGAAGAAGGGTAAATAACACTAAGGATGTTTGGAAGGAGCTATAGAGAAACATTATTTTATATTAACAATAGTTGGAGCTGAGCTGTAGGGATTTATCAGAGATTAGGAGCACTTGCTAGATTTTTTTAATAATTCTTTTTTATTACATATTTTCTTCATTTAAATTTCAAATGCTATCCCCTTTCCTAGTTTTCTCTCCAAAAGTCCCCTATACCCTCCCCCCACCCTGCTCCCAAACCTACCCACTCCTAATCCTGACCCTGGCATTCCCCTATACAGGTGCATATAATCTTTAAAAGACCAAGGACCTCTCCTCCCATTGATGGCCCACTAGGCCATCTGCTACATATGCAACTAGAGACAAAAGCTCTGAGAGGCACTGGTTAGATCATATTGTTGTTCCTCCTATAGGATTGCAGACCCCTTTAGATCCTTGGGTACTTTCTCTAGCTCCATCATTGGGGCCATGTGTTCCATCCAATACATGACTGTGAGCATCCACTTCTGTATTTGTCAGGCACTGGCAAAGCCTCACAAGAGACAGCTATATCAGGGTCCTGTCAGCAAAATCTTGCTGGCATATGCAAGAGTGTCTGGGTTTGGTGGTTGTTAATGGGATGGAACCCTGGGTGGGGCAGTCCCTGGATGGTCTTTCATTCCATCTCAGCTTCGAATTTTGTCTCTGTAACTCCTTCCATGGGTATTTTGTTCCTCATTCTGAGAAGGAATGAAGTATCTATACTTTGGTCTTCCTTCTTCTTAGAGTTTCATGTGTTTTGCAAATTGTATTTTGGGTATTCTAAGTTTCTGGGCTAATACCCACTTATCAGTGAGTGCATATCATGTGTGTTCTTTTGTGATTGGGTTACCTCAGTCAGGATGGTATCCTCCAGATCCATCCATTTGCCTAAGAATTTCATAAATTCATTGTTTTTAATAGCTGAGTAGTACTCCATTGTATAAAAGCATCACATTTTCTGTATCCATTCCTCTGTTGAGGGACATCTGGGTTCTTTCCAGCTTCTGGCTATTATAAATAAGGCTACTATGATCATAGTGGAGCATGTGTCCTTATTACCAGTTGGAAGATCTTCTGGGTATATGCCCAGAAGTAGTATTGCAGGGTCTTCATGTGGTAATGTTTCCAATTTTCTGAGGAACCACCAGACAGATTTCTAGAGTCTTTGTACCAGCTTGCAATCCCACAGGAAAGGAGGAGTGTTCCTGTCTCCACATTGTCGCCAGCATCTGCTGTTACCTGAATTTTTGATCTTAGCCATTCTGACTGGTGTGAGGTGGAATCTCAGGGTTGTTTTGATTTGCATTTCCCTGATGATTAAGGATGTTGAACATTTTTTCAGGTGCTTCTCAGCCATTTGTTATTCCTCAGTTGAGAATTCTTTATCTCTGTACCCCATTTTTTAATAGGGTTATTTGATTTTCTGGATTCCATCTTCTTGAGTTTTTGTATATACTGTATATTAGTCCCCTATCAGAATTAGGATTTGTAAAGAACCTTTCCCAAACTTTTGGTGGCCTTTTTGTCTTATTGACAGAGTCTTTTGTCTTACAGAAACTGCAATTTTATGAGGTTGGCTGTATATTGCTTTTATTATGTTTAGGTAGGGGCCTTGAATTCCTGATCTTTTCAAGATTTTTATCTTGAATGGGTATTGGATTTTGTCAAATACTTTCTCAGCATCTAAGGAGATGATCATGTGGTTTTTGCCTTTGATTTTGTTTATATAGTGGATTACCTTGATGGATTTCCATATGTTAAACCATCCCTGCATCCTTGGAATGAAGCCTACTTGATCATGATGGATGATCATTTTGATGTGTTCTTAAATTAGGTTTGTGAGAATTTTATTGAGTATTTTTTTGCAGAGACATTCATAAGGGTAATTGGTCTGAAGTTCTCTTTCTTTGTTGGATCTTTGTGTGGTTTAGGTATCAGAGTAATTGTGGCCTCATAGAATGAATTGGGTAGAGTAACTTCTGTTTCTATTTTGTGGAATAGTTTGAGGAAAATTGGTATTAGGTCTTCTTTGAAAGTCTGATAGAACTCTGCACTAAACCCACCTGGCTTTTTTTAGTTGGGAGACTATTAATTACTACTTCTATTTCTATAGGGATTATGGGCCTGTTTAGATCATTAATCTGATCCTGATTTAACTTTGGTACCTGGTATCTGGNTGCCTCTGAGACCCTCAGAATCTGTTGTGACCTAGCTCCTGGGATTCTGTGATCCTGTTAGAGTGCCTGGGATTTGAGCCTCCTCTGGGTGCTGTGGGATTGACTGAAAAGTTCATGCCACAGGTAAACAGGCACAGACCGGAAGAAACCAGAGCCACTGGTCAGGCAGGTTTCCAGTGTCCCTGGATTATGCTGGTCCCAGTTACACCCAGTGGTGTTGAAACAGATGTTGTGTCCTACTCACCCCTGACCCCTATGATCATAGGCATGCTACAGAGCCTGGGATTGGAACCTCCTTCTGGAAATGTTTTTACTGTTCATAAATTCTGTGGAGGTTGCTCTCTTTCTTATTTTTTAAACATCCCAATTCCAGTTTCCCCTCTTGCCTCTCCTTCAAATCCCTCTCCCACCACTTTCTCTCTGTACCCTATCATCTCCTCCTCTGTTACTCTTCAGAAAAGGGAAGGCCTCCCACGAATATCAACCAAATATGACATGTCAAATTTTGGTAAGACTAGGCTCCTCCCCTGATATTGAAGCTGTATGAGGCAACCCAGTAGGAGAAAAGGGTCCTTAAATCAGACAATAATCAGTAACAGCCCCATGTTCGCTCTGTTAGGAATTCCAGAAGAACACCAAGTAATCTGTGAGAATCAAACTGAAAACCAAACATATTATATGTGTTATATGATATATCCAGAAGGCTTAGGTCAAATCCATGCAGGCTCACTGGTTGGCAGTTCAGTCTCTGTGAGCTCCTATGAGTACATATTAGTTGATTCTGTGGGTTTTCTTGTGGTATCCTTGACCCCTCTAACTCATACAACCCTTCCTTCCTCTCTTCTTCTCCTCCCCCAAGCTCCACCTAATGTTTGGCTGTATGTCTCTGCATCTTTCTCATCTAGTTGATGGATGAAGACACTCTAATGAAAATTGGTATAGGCACCAATCTATGAGTATAGCAGGATATCATTAGGAATCATTTCATTACTTTTTTTGCCAGTCATGTTTGCTTCTATCTTAGGTCTCTGAGCTTCCTAGCCTGTGGGTCCTAGGCCTCCACGAAGTGTCAGAGCTGGGCCCCCTCTCATGGTATGGTCTCAAGCTGGACTAGACATTGGTTGGTCACTCTAACAATTTCTGTGTCACCTTTACCCCAGCATATTTTAGAGACAGGACAAATTGTATGTAGGTCAAAGTTTTGTGTCTCTGTTAGTGTTCCAGTCCCTGTCTTGCCTGATTATAGGAGATGGCCAATTCAGGCTATGCATCCACTCATTGCTATGAATCTTAGCTAGGTTCATTCTCAGATTACTGGGAGTTTCCATTTCACTAGGTTTCTAGCTCATCCCTGAGATTTGGTCCCCCAATTCCAGATGTGTTTCCCAGTACTTTCTATCCTTCCCCCACTCAATCCCTCCTGTTCCTGTCCCTATCCATCAACAAAACCCTCCCACCCACAATGTCTATTTTATTTTCCCTTTACAGTAATATTTATTCTTCTCCTCTTGGAACACATCTAAATTTGGAAACTGTACCCAATAGAACTCTCCTAGGGACAACATGGGCCCTGATATCTTAATTAAAGCCACTAGCCAGTAAACAAACACTGGGATCCTACTTTACTCTAGGTAGAATCACTATGAAAGGACCAACTACAAGATTTTGTGCTGTACCAGTTCCTGCCAATGCATCATTATGCCAGCCAATGGAAATAATATGTAGAAGAGTAAACTAAGAAAATCTTCAGTTAAATTTTTAAGTTATACAAATAGTAAATCGTTAAGTTAAAGTGGTGTCAAAATGAGAGTCATGAGCTGGTTAGATGACTTAGTTAGGGCTTGTATTGCTGGGATGAAACCCTATGACCAAAAGTAACTTAGGGATGAAAAGCTAACGCTTACATATCACAGTTCATCATCAAAATCAGGTCAGGAACTCAAACAGGGCAGGAACATGGAGGTAGCAGGAGCTGAGGTCATGAGGGAGTTCTGCTTCCTGGCTTATTCCACATGGCTTATTCAGCCTTACTTCTTATACCACCCAGGACCACTAGCACAGGGGTGACACTGCCCACATTGAGCTGGGCCTTTCCATATCAGTCATCAATTAAGAAACTGCACCGCAGGTTTGCCCACAAGCAAATCTAGTGGGATGTTTTCTCAAATAAGGTTCTCTCTTCCACAATAACTCTGACTTGTGTCAAGTTGACATAAAACCTAGACAGCATGGTGGCTCAGAAGCTTGGTGCTTGCCACCAAGGCTGATGACCTGAGTTTGATCCCCAGACCCCACATGGTGAAAGTAGAAAACTGACTCCAGCAAGTTGACCTCTGACCTCAAAATGCATGCCTGCATTCAAATGCATACCAGCAAGCTTGAGTGTATACGCGCGCGCGCGCACACACACACACACACACGTACATATGCACACACACACACAAGTGTAATTTTTAAAGTTTTTAAGTAAAAATTGAAAAATCAGTAATATAGACAAAAAAAAATCAATGTTTGGCTTCTTTCATCATTCAGAACCAGAAAATAACAATAAGATCGCAAAACTATCATAATTAACTTTTACAGAACCCTGAGATCCACTTTTAAAATGCTACAGCAGTTTCAGGCAGTTTTAATGAAGAAAGCCTTTGCTACATGTAATAACTGAACACTGTGGCCAATGTTTATCTTCCTCCCATCCCATAGTTTTCTGTTGGACATAAAGACAGCAACTCTCATTCATGATGAAGGTTAATAGTGACAAAAGGAACAATATGGGCTTGCTCTCAAAGGACTTAGTATATATTGTTGTCTGGCAGCTAACTCAAGAACTAGTAGGAAGTCTCTTTTCTTTCTACTAGCATAAAATAATCTCAGAACTGAGGTGCTTTCTGGAAGAACCATGGTCAAAATCAATTTAAGGTAAAATAATTGGGTTTAGTGACACAAGAAAACAATCAGGACAAGCCAAATGCAAAAGCAAAATTCTGGAGATAAATTAAGAAAAAAACACAAGGAGAATTTTTAAATGGCACACATTAAGATATCTAGAATGTTATGCTCATACACAGAACTGAATCAGTGCTCAGGAAAGGCCTAATATGACCCTGCACCTTGCCTGTACATGACTCTACTGGTTGTTCTGTTGCATTTATAAAATGTCATGACCAAAAATCATTTATAGGAAAAAGAGTTTGATTTAGCTTAGAACTCCAGAGGGAATGTTCATAATGACAGAAGAGGCATGCCTTCAGTTAACCAGAACAGAAAACCTCTTTAGAGATCACATCTCTAACCACACAATGGAAACAGAAAACCAGAATGGGGTAAGTCTATCAGTTCTCCAATCATTCAGTACTTCCTCCAGCAAGCTCCACATCCTAAAAGTTTCATAACCTTTCCAAACAATGCTATCAACTGGGAATTAAGTGTTCAGATATATGAGCCTTTGTGGGACATTTCTCATTCAAACCACCACTTTCTACTGTCTGGCCCTGATTTGATAAAAATTAAAAACAAATAATAAGGGCATATTGTAAGTAACCTATCTAAGCATTGAAAAAGTAATCTGACATGGAACCAATCTTAAAGAACTTTTTCTTGACTTTTTATTCTTCTGGCTTTAGACATATACGATGACTTGTTCAAGTCATTTGTATTCTACTATCCTCTCCTATGTGATAGCATAGTACAAAAGGCAATACTAAGGTTTAAAGAAAGAAGATACTGGGATATAAGTTAACTAAGACTAAAGATACATGGAAAATACTTTAGGAAACCCACTTCTTTGAAAGATAGTTTAAAATATCACTTAAAAGGAGAAAAAAAAGTTTAAACAGATGTACCATACATGAATGAACATTTCCCCTAGAAGACATAAATTAGTAAATGAAAAATCTCTGTGAGATACTGCATATGAGTTACTGATCAGGGAGGTCCTAGAGACCCCTAAAATAACACAGACTATTGCCATTTCTCTTGCTGGCATCTCAGAAATAGATGGTAAGAAAGATCCTATTGCTGAAGATACAACACAGTTTGGTTGCAGGACATAGAGAAATCAAATTATAATTGACACTTCTTCCCTACTTACTACCTTTCACACTGCTTAAATATGCTATCTAGATCAGATTGGGAAAAGGCATCATCAGTCTTATGCGGTGAAGGACCTTTCATGCTATAATAGCAACTTATTAGGCAAAATATGCCCACTGGTGCAATAGTGGCATGAGAGTTATGGGGACAACAAACCATTTTCCACTTAGATTTGAGAACAATTCTACAGGACGGTATTTATGCCTAATCCTGTAAGTCTGTTAATCCCGTCCCACGGGACAAATTATTCCATGGTCTTCAAGGGGGATCCCAAACCTATATTGAAATGGGGATAAAAAAAGGGACATAGACCATGCATATGCTTGTCATAGTCTCATTTAATGAAGGAAAAGGCTCAAGTTTTATAGTATACAGAGAGGGGTTAGGGAGTCATCAAAAGGAACACAGTGAAGGACAAATGGGGGCAAGACTCTGATTTAAAATCCCATCTCAAGATGATGATAGAGGACTTTAAGAAGGTCATAAATAACTTAAAGAGGAAACACAAAAATTCCTTAAAGAATTACAGGAAAACACAACCAAACAGGTGAAGGAACTGAACAAAACCATCCAGGATCTAAAAACGGAAATACAAAACAATAAAGAAATCCCAAAGGGATACAACCCTGAAGATAGAAAACCTAGAAAAGAGATTAGGATTCACAGATGCAAGCATTACCAACATAATACAAGAGACAGAAAAGAGAATCTCAGATGCAGAAGATATCTTAGAAAACATTGACATAACAGTCAAAGAAAATGCAAAATGCAAAAAGCTCCTAACCCAAAACATCCAGGAATTCCAGGACACAATGAAAAGACCAAACCTAAGGATAATGGCATAGAGGAGAGTGAAGATTCCCAACTCAAAGAGCCAGTAAATATCTTCAACAAAGTTATAGAAGAAAACTTCCCTAACCTAAAGAAAGAAATGCCCATGAACATATGGCAGTTCCTCAAAAAATTGGGAATTTATCTACCTCAAGATCCAGCTATACTACTTCTGGGCATATATTCAAAAGATGCTCCACCATGTCACAAAGACACTTGCTCAACTATGTTCATAGAAGTTTTATTCATAATGGCCAGAAACTGGAAACAACTTAGATGCTCCTCAACTGAAGAATGGATAAAGAAAATGTGGTACCTTTATGCAATGGAATAATACTCAGCTATTAAAGATAATGACATAATGAAATTTGCAGGAAAATGAATGGAACTAGGGAAAATGATTCTGAGTGAGGTAACCCAGACCCAGGAAGACAGATATGTTATGTATTCACTTTAACTGAACATTGGTTTTAAGTAAATGATAATTAGACTACAATCAAAGGACCTGAAGAGGTAAGTTAAAGAGGAAAGCTCTAAAAGAAATTCATAGACCTCCCTGGGACTGGAAAGAGAATAGATTTTGAGGGTGGACAGGGGTGGGGTGGGGTAGGTAGAGATTTGAGTAGGCAAGATCAGGAGGGGGAAGGGAGGCAATGAGTAAGTGCAAGGAGAGACAGTTGGTACTGGGGATTTAAGGGGAATTTTCTGGATATGTCAAGTGAAGCAGACTCACATGGTATGTTGCTGAGGTGAGATCTATGGGAGGACACATAGGGGACTTTCGGGATAGCATTTGAAATGTAAATGAAGAAAATATCTAATAAAAAATGAAAAAAAGGAAAAAGTATAAACAGGACTCAAGAGACAGTTAAAGCGCCCTTTTATATCTAGCCTTGCAATGATTTGTTGGTTTCAAGTCCTCATTCATCTTTACTTCTTTGAGAGAGGCATGGCAGAGGACTTCTGGTGTCTGGGATGGTCTTGGTCTCTCTTGCTGACTTATGTTGATGTGGTGGAGGCCTGGCAGTTTCTGTTGGATTGTGCTACCACTGCTGATTTGTGTTTGGTATCCTGACACTACTGAATCGGACTGCTGGTATCCATATGGAGACTGGAATCACCCCCAAAAATACTACTTCTAAACAGGACCACATCCCCTTGGTTTATTTACCACATTTTCTTCCATACTTTTGGGCAGTGGACTAGAAGGGGAGGGTCAAAGCATTTGAGAACCCTTATTAAAAGTAGGTTTTTAAAAAATCTAATTAGCCTACGGGAGAGCACTGGGGGTTGTTGGGAAAGCATAGTGCAGTGGAAACTTCTTGGAATCTATGACAGTTATCATAGTGAGGACTTCTAGTAAGGAAGGATTTTCATTCTGACCTGGCCATCTTTTGTAGCCAGTTTTTTTGCCCTCTGAAAGACACAACAAGCAGCTGAAAGAGTCAGATGCAGATATTTGCACCCAACCAATGGACAGAAGCAGCTGAGCCCTGTTGTTGAATTGGGAAAGGCTGAAAGAAGCTGAGGAGAAGGGTGATCCTGTAGGAGAACCAGTAGTCTCAATTAATGTGGACCCCTGAGATCTCTCAAACACTGGACCACCAAACAGGCAGCATACACCAGCTAATATGAGGCCCCCAACACATATACAGCAGAGGACTGCTGGGTCTGGGTTCATTCAGAGATGATGTACCTAACCCTCAAGAGACTGGAGGCCCCAGGTAGTTTAGAGGTCAGGAGGGGTGGGGGTGGGGACATCCACATGGAGATAGTGGGGTGGTGAGGAAGTATGGGTTGTGGAATAGTCAGAGGGTGGATCAGGAGGGAGAATAAAATATGGAGTGTAAATAATGAATTAATTTTTAAAAAGTAGGAAAAAATCTTAACAGGAAAAAAAAAAGAAAGTAGAGAAGCCAAGTTGGTACCCACATGGATTCCTCACTCATACATTCTAATCTCTTTGGCTTGAGAAGGTGCTTTGCAGGGTACAGATGAGAAACCTGGATAGCAACCTAACCATTAACCCTCTACCTTCATTCTGTCTTGTCTACAAAATGTGCTGGATCAGTGGTGGTGCAGAACATGTGGGAATGGCCAAACAATGATTGGTCCAACTTGAGGTACAGGGAATAAGACGGAGGCTACCTCTGACACTACATGAAGGGCCAGGAACCAGAGTCTGGACAGCTCATATACCTTAAATAAAACCAATACAACTGGTTCCAAAAAAAAATCAGTGAAATGATACTTAATGATATTCTGCCATACTAATAGTTCAAAGCCTATCATCATCAGAGATATTTCCTTCAGCACCTGGTAGGAGCAGATGCAGAGACCCACAGCCAAAACTTTGGTGGAAGTTTCCATCAGGTCCCTCCCCCTTGGAGCTTGGGGAATCCTGCAGAATTTGGGGAAGAGGAATTGTGGGACTCAGAGGACTAGGAGAACACAACTCACAGAATAGTCTAAGTAGGGCTCATAGGATCTTACAGACTGAAATGGCAAACACAGCCTGCATGAGGGTGACCTAGGTCTTCTGCATAGTTACGAGTGTTAGCTTGGTGTTTTGTGGGACTCCTAACTATTGCAGAGGGTGAGTCTCTGACTATTTTGCCTGTTCTTGGAACCATTTTCCTCCTATTGGGCTCCATTGTCAAGTCTTGATGTGAAGGTTTGTGCCTCATCTTATTGTATCTTGTTGTGACCCATTCAGTTGATGTCTCTTGGGGAGGCCTGCTATTTTCTGGGGGAAGATAGGGTAGGGTAATAGATCTGAGGGAGAGGGGAGGTATAGCACAGTGGGAGGAGTGGAGAGAGAGAGAAAAAAAGCTATCAGGGTTATATTGTATAAATGGGATAAAAGTAAAAGAAAATCAAAGTTAAAAATTTTGTCTCCCAAAGTACAAACTTTGTAATAAGCAATGCAGGTTCATACTTGATATGGGCTATAAAAGCAGATTATTGTAATGGTGCTCTTCCCAGCAGATAAGACCATTAAAAAGGTACTTAATGTTTAGCTGAATTTTAAAGCAGGCCAGTTATAAATTTTGAGGTTTTATTTTTTAATGTAGCAGCATCAAAATTTTGCAAGTGTTTATTTATAAACTGTAAATTTAAAATTATAAATAAAAACTATTTTTGCAATAAAATATTTGCAGGAAAATGGATGAACTTAGAATGTATAACATTAAGTGATACCAGACAACTTTAGAAAGAAAATAAATCTACATGTCAAATGTGAGATTTAGCCAATAATAAGTGTATATATATGTATATAAATTTGCATATGGTTGAAATATAACATGAAGAAACAAGAAAGGATAAATATAAGGGCATGAAGAAAGACTGAATGCAGGTAATGAATGTACGTTATGAAAGAGGATGAAGTGGAAATTTAAGGGTTCTTTGGAAAGTCAGTTGTGTTGGATGGTGTTTTGCTGGGGTAAACATGTGAAGGAACATTTCACTGAAATGGACAAGGTGAGAGGATGTTCTGGAAAACAATCACATGAAAAGACGTGTGATCAATGATTTCTCTCTAACAATACACATGTACTGATCCATCTTACATTGTGTAGTTGAGCTCTGTTTGTAAGGACTCCATAGAGAGAAACTCACCAAAAAACTCCTGGTGGTGCGTTGCAGCTTCTTCCTGCTTCCAGAGACTTGGGTTGATTGGCACAGTGGTTTTAACTGAGACAGACTCATATGCTGAGACAATACATATAGTGAGACAAACCCCATAGAGGACACCTGATGTTTAGAGGGAGTATAAAAAGGACTCGATGGACAGTGACAGAGGTTGGGCTAGGCTTGCTTTTAGAGCTAGTCATACAATGCTTGTTAGTCTTGAGTCTTCACTGATCTTTCATTCATGGAAAAGGACACAGCTGAGAACTTGCCCCTGGTATTTTTGTTGGCCCTGGTCCCTCCGGCTGATTCATGCCGATTCAGCTCAGGACTGGCTGTTTCTGAGAGGTCATAACACTGCTGCTGGTATCCTGACACTACCAAATTATACTGCTGATATATCCGTGAAGTGTTTTCAAGTGGATTAAGCTACAGCTACTGATCTGTAAACTGAACAGCTGATTTCCTAACAATGTAGTTTGGATCTGCTCCAAAGAACCATTTCTAAACAGGCCCACTTTCCCCCTCTTATCCTTTCTTTTCCACTGCCTGCTGTGAATGGTGAGCTAAGAAGGGAGGTTAAAACATTTAAGAACCATTATTACAAATAGGGTTAAAAAATTAAAAGTTACAAGAAGATATAAAGTTGTTTTTCTAATTTTCATTCTTTTGTTTTGGTAGTGGGCAAATGCATAAAACATATTTGATACTGAAAATGTAAAATTTAATATGAGGCTCCACAGCTTCCATTCTGATTGCCTATTCTAACTGTATAGAGGTTCATTGAGTTGCATAGATTTTGAATCTAGTTAATTTTGGTGCATGATGTGTTTAATTATTTGTAAGTTTTTAAAATAATAAAGTTAATTAAAACCAAACAAACCAACCAAATAAACAAACAAAAGAACAAAATTGGGATGGAGTTGCCTTCTAGTGCCCAAACATTGACAACACATTAACAACTGACTTGTGGCAAACCTGAGCCTGGGTGCCACCTAGTGTTGAGATAGGGGAAATACCTCAGGTGCAAAGAAAGTAAGCCTCTGATTAGCATTTCTTGGAAGACAGGAAAAGACAAAGCCACACGCATTATGGAAATGCTCAGTCCTTCAATGTACAGATGATGCTAAGTGCTAGCAAGGATTATGAACTTAGATGGGGTCATGATATTTATGGAATGGTAGAGAAAAGGTGCTAGAAACTAAGGGTACCCAAACCAGTATGGGTTAACATTTCCATGGAGAATTTAAACAGCTTAGGGAAGTGATTTAGTACTATAAAATATAAAGTCTAAGGGTACAGAAACAATAAGAAAACACAAGTTGATACTGAAATACCACTGGGAAAGAGATGGTCTTTCAGGGGTGCTGACACACCTGTGAACACATGTAATACCACCACATCTGCTCAAATTCCTGGTCCAAGGGGAACCTGCACAGAGCCATCAGGACACAGGAACCAAGGAACATCCAGGAACAGAATCCATCAGGTTTCACTGCACCCTGGAGCTGACCCTGTGCCACAGTTCTCCATATCCAAGTTCCCCCCAGAGAGAATTGGTCTCGCAGGAGTACTGACACACAGGCTTGCAGGAGGGACAAAACACAGTCAGAGACAGCAAGACCAGCTAACACCAGAGATAACCAGATGGCCAGAGGCAAGGGCAAGAACATAAGCAATAGAAACCAAGGCTACTTGGCATCAGCAAAACCCAGTTTTTCCACCACAGTGAGCCCTGGATAACCCAATATATGAGAAAAGCAAGACTGATTTAAAATCCATCTCAAGATGATCATAGAGGACTTTAAGAAGGACATAAATAACTTCCTTAAGGAAATGCAGAAGAACACAGGTAAACAAGTAGAAGCCCTTAAAGACGAAACACAAAAATTGGTTAAAGAATTACAGGAAAACACAATGGAACAGGTGAAGAAGTGAAGAAATTGAACAAAACAATCCAGGATCTGAAAATAGAAGTAGAAACAATAGAGACACCACAAAGGAAGACAACCCTGAAGGTAGAAAACCTAGAAAAGAGATCAGGATTCACAGATGCAAGCATCACCAATAGAATACAAGAGATAAAGAGAACCTCAGGTGCAGAACATACCATAGAAAACATTGACACAACAATCAAAGAAAATGAAAAATGAAAAAAGCTCCTAACCTAAGACATCCAGGAAATCCAGGACATAATGAGAAGACCAAACCTAAGGATAATGATAGGTATAGAAGAGAGCAAAGTTCCCAACTTAAAGGGCCAAAATATCTTCAATAAAAATTACAGAAGAAAACTTCCCNAACCTAAAGAAAGAGATGCCCATGAACATACAAGAAGCCTACAGAACTCGAAATAGGTTGGACAAGAAAAGAATTCCTCCTGTCACGTAATAGTCAAAACACCAAATGCAAAAAACATGGAAAGAATATTAAAAGCAGTAAGGGAAAAAGGTCAAGTAAAATATAAAGGCAGATATCAGAATTACACCAGACTTCTCAACAGAGACTATGGAAGTCAGACGATCCTGGGCAGATGTCATACAGACCCTAAGAGAACACAAATGCCAGCCCAGGCTACTCTACCCAGAAAAACTCTCAATTGCCATAGATGGAGAAACAAAGATATTCCATGACAAAATCAAATTTATACAATATTTTTCCATATAACCAGCCCAATAAAAGATAATAGATGGAAAACTCCAACACAAAGAAGGAAAGTACAACCTAGAAAAAGCAAGAATGTAATCTTCTTTCAACAAACCCAAAAGTACATAGCTACATAAAAATAAAAATAACATCTTTGCTCCGGTGCACTGCTGGGGAGAGGGCGGCCTGCAGAAGCTACACAGCTGCTGGGACAGACACCATTTCTGGCTCCAGTCACCCGGCACCTTTCATGCCCGAGGAGGGGTGACCGCACGGGAGGAGTCTCAAGGCCAGAGCTGGCAGGAGAGTCATCTTTGCTCCAGTTCGCTTAGGCTCCAGTCTGCACTGGCGAGAGTGTGTACTGCAGAATCTACACAGCTTCAGGACAGACAGAAGCAACCTAAATTCTGGGACAGACCCTGTTTCGGGCTCCAGAAATTTGGGCACCTTCCTCACCAGAGGAAAGGTGGCCACCTGTGAGGGCTCTGTCTG
>NC_034613.1:92246912-92253391 GCF_900095145.1 Mus pahari
GTTCATAGCAGCCTTATTTATAATAGCCAGAAGCTGGAAAGAACCCAGATGTCCCTCAATAGAGGAATGGATACAGAAACTGTGGTACATTTCCACAATGGAGTACTACTCAGCTATTAAAAACAACGAATTTATGAAATTCTTGGGCAAATGGATGTATCTGGAGGGGGATGTAACCCTGTAGGTGCAACAACAATATGAACTAATCAGTGCCCCCTGAGCTTGTGTCTCTAGCTGCATATGTAGCAGAAGATGGCCTAATTAGCCATCAATGCGAAGAGAGGCCCCTTGGACTTGCAAACTTTATATGACCCAGCACAGGGGAAGGCCAGGGTCAAGAAGTGGGAGTGGGTGGTTAGGGGATCATTGGCGGGGTAGGGTATAGGGAACTTTTGGGATAGCATTTGAAATGTAAATAAAGAAAATAATAATAATAATAATAATAATAATAATAGTAGTAGTAGTAGTAGTAGTAAATATGATTTGAGATGATAAATACCTTCTACGACAAAAAATAAAAATAAAAATAACATCAAAAGTAACAGGAAGCAACAATCACTATTCTTTAATATCTCTTAACATCAATAGACACAATTGCCCAATAAAAAGACATAGAGTAACATACTTGATATGTAAAGAGGGCCTAGCTTTCTTTTGGCTAGGGAAATTTTCTTCTATAATTTTTGTTGAAGATATTTTGGCCCTTTAAGATGGGAATCTTTGCTCTCTTCTATATCTATCATACAGGAAACACACCTCAGCATCAAAGACAAACACTACCTTAGAATAAAGGGCTGGAAAACAATATTCTAAGCAAATGGTGTCAAGAAGCAAGCTGGAGAAGCCATTCTAATATCGAATAAAATCTACTTTCAAACAAAAGTTATCAAAAAGGATCAGGAAGGACACTTCATATTCATGAAAGGAAAAATCTACAAAGAAATACTCTCAATTCTAAACATCTATGCTTTAAATGCAAGGGCATCCACATTCATAGAAGAAACAAAAGCACAAAGCACATATTGCACATCACACAATAATAGTGGGAAACTTCACCAGCACACTTTAATCAATGGACAGATCATGGAAACACAAACTAAACAGAGACACCGTGAAACTAACAGAAGTTATGAACCAAACGGATTTAAAAGATATCTGTAGAACACGCCATCCTAAAACAAAAGAATATAGCTTCTTCTCAGCACCTCATGGTACATTCTCCAAAATTTACCATCAGTAAATCTCAAAACAGTAATCAGTAATCAGTAACAAAACAGGCCTCAAAAGATACAACAAGATTGAAATAATCCTATCAGAACACTACAGACTAAGGTTGGTCTTCAATAGTAACATAAACAACAGAAAGTCCACATGTGCATGGAAGCTGAACAATGCCCTACTCAATGATAACTTGGTCAAATAAGAAATGAAAAAAGAAATTAGAGACTTTTTAGAATTTAATGAAAACTTAGGCACAACCTACCCAAACTTATGGGATACAGTAATAGCAGTACTAAGAGGAAAACTCATAGCTCTGAGTGCCTCCAAAAAGAAACTAGAGAGAGCATACACTAACAGCTTAACAGCACACCTGAAAGCTCTAGAACAAAAAGAAGCAAATACACCCAAGAAGAGTAGACAGCAGGCAATAATCAAACTCGGGGCTTAAATTAACCAAATAGAAACAAAAAGAACTATACGAAGAATCAACAAAACCAGGAGGTATTTATTTGAGAAAATCAATAAGATAGATAAACCCTTAGCCATACTAACAAGAGGGCACAGGGACAGTATCTTAATTATCAAAATCAGAAATGTAAAGGGAGATATAACAACAGAAACTGAGGAAATTAAAAAAAAATCAGATCCTACTACAAAAGCCTATACTTAACAAAATTGGCAAATCTGGAGAAAATGGACAATTTTTTGGAAAGGTACCAAATACAAGCATCAGATAAACCATCTAAACAGTCCTATAACCCCTAAAGAAATAACAGCAGTAATTTAAAGTCTCCCAACCAAAAAGAGCCTAGTACCTGATGGGTTTATTGTAGAATTTTATCAGACCATCAAAGAAGACCTAATACCAATACTCTTCAAACTAATGGACAAAATACAAACAGAAGGAACACTATCCAATTCATTTCATGAAGCAACAGTTACTCTGATACCAAAACCGCACAGAGACCAAATAAACAGAGAACTTCAGACCATTTTCTCTTATGAATATCAGTACAAAAATACTCAATAAAAGTCTCGCAAACTAAATCCAAGAGCACATCAAAACAATCATTCACCACAGTCAATTACACTTCATCCCAGGGACACAAAGATGGTTCAGTATATGGAAATATATCAATGTAATCCACTACTTGAACAAACTCAAACAAGAATACCACATGATCATTTCATGACATGCTGAAAAAGCATTTGACAAAATTCAACATCCCTTCATGTTAAAAGTCTTGGGAAGATCAGAAATTCAAGGCCCATACCTAAACATAGTAAAAGCAATACACAGCAAACGTGTAGCCAACATCAAACTCAATGGAGAAAATCTTGAACAATCCCACTAAAATCAGGACCTAGACAAGGCTGCCTACTCTCCCTATCTACTCGATATAGTACTCGAAGTTCTAGCTAGAGCAATTAGACAACAAAGGAAATCAAAGGGATACAAATTGGAAAGGAAGAAGTCAAAATATCACTATTTTTATGACAGTATACTTAAGTGACCCCCCAAATTCCACCAGAGAACTCTGACAGCTGATAAACAACTTTACCAAAGTGGCTGAATAAAAAATTAACTCAAACAAATCAGTAAACTTCCTATACCAAAAGGATAAATAGGCTGAGAAAGAAATTAAGGAAGTGACACCCTTCACAATAGTCACAAGCAATATAAAATGTCTTGGTGTTACTCTAACCAAACAAGTGAAAGATCTGTACAAGAACTTCAAATCTCTGAAGAAATAACTTGAAAAAGACCTCAGAAGATGAAAATATCTCCCATGCTTTTGGATTGGCAAGATTAATATAGTAAAAATGGCCATCGTGCCATAAGCAATCTATAGCTTCAGTGCAATCCCCATCAAAATTCCAACTCAATTCTTCATAGATTTAAAAAGAGCAATTTGCAAATTCATTTGGAATAACAAAAACCCAGGATAATAAATACTACTCTCAAAAATAAAAGACCTTCTGGTGGAATCACCATCCCTGACCTCAAGCTGTACTATACAGCAATGGTGATTAAAAAAAAAACTGCATGATATTAGTACAGTAACAGGCAGATAGATCGATGGAATAGAATTGAAGTCCCAGAATGAACTCACACACCTATGGACACTTGATCTTTGATAAAAGTGCTAAAACATTCCAGTGGAAAAAAGACAGAATTTTCAACAAATGGTGCTAGTTCAACTGATGGTCAACATATAGAAAAATGCAAATTGATCCATTCTTATCTCCCTATTCAAGGGTCAAGTCCAAGTGGATCAAGGACCTCCGCGGAAAACCAGATATATGGAAACTAATAGAAAAAAAAAGTGGGGGAAAGCCTCGAACCCATTGGTACAGGGAAAAATTCCTGAACAGAACACCAATTGCTTAAGCTGTAAGATCAAGAATAGACAAATAGGGACCTCATAAAATTGCAAAGCTTCAGCAAAGAACACTGTCAATAGGACAAGACAGCAACCAACAGTTTGGAAAAAGATCTTTACTAATCTTACATCTGAAAAAGGGCTATTATCCAATATAAACAAAGTATTCAAGATGTTATACTCCAGAGAATCAAATAACCCTATGAAAAAGTGGGAACAGACAAAATAGAGAATTCTCAACTAATGAAACTCAAATGACTGAGAAGCACCTAAAGAAATGTTCAGTATTTGTAGTCATTGGGGAAATGCAAATTAAAACAGCCACGAGATTCCACCTCACACCAGTCAGAATGGCTAAGACTAAAACTCAGTTGACAGCAGATGCTGGCGAGGATATGGAGAAAAGAACACTCCTCCATTGATGGTGGGATTGCAAGCTGGTACAACCACTCTTCAAATCAGTGTGGTGGTTCCTCAGAAAATTAGACATAGTATTACCTGAGGATCCAGCTATACCACTCCTGGCCAAATACCCAGAAAATTCTCTAACATGTAATAAGGACACATGCTCAACTATGTACATAGCAGACATATTTATAATAACCAGAAGCTGGAAAAAACCCAGATGTCCCTCAACAGAGGAATGGATACAGAAAAGGTGGTACATTTACACAATGGAATACTACTCAGCTATTAAAAACAATGCCTTCATGAAATTCGCAGGCAAATGGATGGAACTTGAAAATTCATCCTGAGTGATGTAACCCAGTCAGGAAAGAACACATATGGTATATACTCACTGATAAGTGGATATTAGCTGAAAAGTTCATCATACCCATGATTCTATTCACAGACCATATGAAGCTTAAGAAGAAGGAAGACCAAAGTTTGGATGCTTCAGTGCTTCTTAGAAGGGAGAACAAAATACTTACAGGAGGAAATATGGAGACAAAATGTGAAGCAGATATTGAAGGAAAGGCTTTCCAGAGACTGCCCCACCTGGGGATCCATCCCATATACAGTCATCAAACTGGAACCCTATTGTGGATGCCAGTAAGTGTTTACTGAAGATAGCCTGATATGGCTGTCTCATGAGATGTCTTGCCAGAGCCTGACAAATACAGAGGCGGATGATCACAGCCAACAATTGGGCTGAGCACAAGGTTCCAGATGGAGGAGTTGGAGAATGGACTGAAGGAACTGAGTGTTTTTTCAGCCCCATGGAGGGAGCAACAGTGTCAATAGGACAGAAACCCTGGAATTCCCAGGGACTGGACCACCAACCAAAGAGTATACATGGAGGGACCCATTGCTCCAGCTACATATGTGGCAGAGGATGGCATTGTTGGACATCAGTCGGAGGAGAGCCCTTTGGGCCTCAGGGTGCTCTATGCCACCAGTGTAGGGGAATGCCAGGGTGGGAAGATGAGAGAGGGTGCATGGGTGGGGGAGCAACCTTACACAGGCAGAGGAGGGTGGATGGGATAGGGTGTTTCTGAAGGGGAAACCTGGAAAGAGGAAAACATTTGAAATGTAAATAAAGAAAATATCCAATAAAAATGAAAAAATTTTAAAAAAGAAAACCCAAGTCCTTAAGCTGAAAATATATTAAGTAAAATTAAATTCATGGTAGTGCAATAGCAGAATAGATTAAACAAAGAATACATTAGTTATTTCATTGATAATGTGAAAGTAAACATTTGAAAGGAAATAAAGAAAGAACAGTGAGGGATAAAAAATGGTCATGGGTTCATTAGGACAACATTAAAAGAGTAATAATTGATTGTTGTTATTCAAGGGAGAGTTTGTTAATTTCAAAGAAGAAACTTCACTCAGAGTCCATAACAGAATTGTCTCCAAGCCTATGGGAGAGTGAAAATGTCCAAGTACAGAAAGATGAAGGGCAACAGCCAAAATTAATCTAGCAAAGATCTTTTTCAGGCTGCAGGAGGAAAGAAACAAATAATAAACAACACAGCAGAACCTTGCTTTACTCGGAAGGAGATTTTTCTGCAGAAACCTTACAACCAGGAGACAGTGGTATGAAATTTCCATAGCACTGAAGGAGTAAATTCCTCAATCAACTTGGACCATCCCAAAACAATAAAAGCTGAGAAAGTATGTCTTCACACCTCCTTTCTTAGAAAAACTGTTAAAGGGAGATGGTCTAACTTACAGAGAAACTTGAAAGCAGAAAGGTCAATGAAACTATATTGACAATTCCAGAATGCTATTGCACTGCAAATGTGGTATGTAAACTATTTATATTTTCAGTATGGAGATAAAATAAAGCAATTAGAATTTTAAAAAGTCATATCAGCATGTAGAGAGAGGGGTAATAGAGAAAGATGTAAAGTGGGATATCAAAAAAAATTTAATAGTCTGGATGTGATCCCAGTAGTTGGACAACAAAAGCAAGAAGAATGAAGCTATCTGGGCACAGTGCGTTCTCCTCCAGGCTAGGCCACCTAGAAAGACCTTGTCTTAAAAACAGAGCAGAAAAATGCAAACAAAATTCCAAATGGTGGGGAAAATAGTGTGCAAGGGTAGAATAAACTTATGACTATGTTTTTATATTTCTTGCTTTTTTCTCTTTATTATGTAAATTTGCTATCACTTCAAAGTAGCTTATTATATTAAAATGTTTTAAGTTGCACATAAGAAAAAGAACATGTGTTCATTGTCTTCTGGTGACTAGCTTAATTAACCTAATATCCTTAATCACTGGCTATTTGCCACAAACATCACGATTTTCTTTGGAAGAAGCACTAGTCTCTTTAAAAAGTTAAGTTTATTTTATTGATGTACATGTTTGTGTATACAGATGTGCATGTGTGTGTGTGTGTGTGTGTGAGAGAGAGAGAGAGAGAGAGA
>NC_034613.1:92253456-92257791 GCF_900095145.1 Mus pahari
GAGAGAGAGAGAGAGAGAGAGAGAGAGAGAGAGAGAGAGAGAGAGAGAGAGAGAAGAAATTAGAAAACAACTTGTAGGAGAAGATTCTTTATACCATGTGGATCTTGAGGACTGAATTTAGGTCATCTACAACCCAAAGTTAGTACAACTCCTATAAAAATATCAATGACATTCTTTATAGAATTAAGGAAAATCATGAAATGTGTGTGAAATCACACACACACACACACACACACACATACACACACACACACACACCTTAAATAACCAAACATCATCATGAGAATAAGAAGAACCAATGCTGAGGCTTTACACTATCTGGGATTATCTAGTTTCCCCATAGACTCTTGGGTCATTTATGCTACTTTTTAATCTGAAGCAGTATTTCCAATATCATTTGTAGAGCTGGATTAGTGACTATAAATTACTTTAGTTTCTTTTTGTTATGGAAGGTGGTATATAATAGATATTTTTGCTAGGTATAATATTGTAACATGTAGTTTGTTCTTGTTTTTGTTTTTGCTTTTTTAATGAACTGTGCTAAATCCAGCTAGTCACCAACATCAGCGGTCTTGGCCACCCAATTGCCAGCCCCAAGTGACAGTTTGGCCCTGGGCCCGCTCTGGTAAAAAACAACAACAACAACAACAACAACAACAAAAAACAAAAAAAAACTGCTCTCAGTCTCTCCTTGCTAAGCTTACCAAACCAGTCTTTCCTGAAATGCCTGGAGCATGTCGCAGGCCATTCACGCCCTGTGGCCTGCAGGAAGTCAGCTACCTTTCACTTAGATCCCCTTAGCCCTGTGAAATGATAACACTCGAGACTTATGTTATTTCAGCCAGATTAGTAACAGTAAATCTCCAAATTGAAAATGCCCATGCAAAGAACACAAAACTCAATGATATACATACAAGATGCACACCTCGATCAGGCAAATGTACCCTACTCTATTACTCATCTATGAAATCCCTAGCTATTTGCAACTTGTCTAGGCCACGTGTTCTGGTTCATCTTTATCTCCTTCTCCCTCCATCTTGTCTCTCTCTGTCCTCCATCTGCTCCTGTCCTTCTCCCCTTCTCTTCCTGTCCTGCCTGGAAGATCCCACCTCCATATATTCACCCAGAGATCGATTTCCTCTCGTCTTTATTGGCCAATCAAATAACTAGGGGAAATTCTCCTACATAATATTCTGTATTGATAGTTGTGATTATTCAGAACATGGAATATATCTTTCCAAGACTTTCAGGATGCAGAGGTTTTTGTTGAATAACTAGCTATTATTATTTTGATGGGTCTATCTTTAATGTGATTTGGCCCTTCTCTCTTGTAGCTTTCAATACCCTTTCTTGATTGTCTATTTTAGGATTTTAACTATAATATATTATGGAGAGATTATTTTCTGATTCTCCCTATTGGTGTTCTAAAGGCCTCTTTTATCTGGATGGTTATTTATTTATTTTTTTGGTTTGGGGAAGTTTGTTGCATGATTTATTGAAAAATATTTTTCTATGACTTTGATAAGATATTCTTCTATGGGGGCTGGAGAGATTTCTCAGCAGATGGAGAGATGGCTGCTCTTTCAGAGGTCCTGAGTTCAATTCCCAGCAGCCACATGGTGGCTCACAACCTTCTGTAATGGGATCTGATGCCCTCTTCAGGTGTATCTGAAGGCAGTGACAATATACTCATATATATAAATAAATAAAATCTAAAAAAGCAATCTCCCTTTAAAAAAAGATATCCTTCTATGTCTGTAATTTGGAGGTTTGGTCTTTTCATTGGCACCTCATAGCACTCCCATGTTTATTCATTTTAATAAATGTTTTAAAAACTATCATTGGCATTTATTGAGTGATCAAATTCTTCTACCTTGTATTCCAGTCCTAGTACCTCATTTTTACTATGAACCACTCTATCATTAAGGCTTTCCATTTGGATTACTGAGTTTTTAATTTTGAACTTAATTTTTGCTTATGTTTTCTTAAGCAATTCTATAACTCTCTCTCTCTTTCTTCTTTGAGCACATTTGCATGTATTTGTGCACAAATATGTACCCTGGCATGTGTATGGGAGCCAGTGGACAATGTGTGGTATTGGTTTTCTCTTTTCACCATTTAGGTCATAGGGACCAAATTTAGGGTATCAGGCTCGGCTACAAGTGCCTTCACCCATTAAAGCTATTTCACTGACCAGATTTTATTTCTTTATTAAATTCTATTTTTTTTATCCTGAATTGATGTCCTATTTCATTCCGTTCTTGTTTTTGTTCTCTTGAAGTATGCTCATGTTTTCTTTGAGACGTTTAACTGTGCTTATAATCATTATTTTCAGTTCTTTGTTTGGAAGCTCTTCAGAGTCATCCTTTTAGGGGAGGGCATTACTATGGGCCTGGTAATTTTCAGGGAAACATGTTGCCTTGGTTTTGTTGTTGTTGTTGTTTTTGTGTTAATTTTGTTCCTATGCTGTGACTTGTACATATGGGTAGACTCTGAGCCTCTACTTGACTAAAGTTCTGCTGAATAGGGATTTCTTTCATGTCTACTTTTCAGAGATGGCCCATATAGTGCTCTGGCTTTCTACTACACATTAAATTTTAGTTTCATTTACAACCATCTGAAACTAGACCTTAATTTTCTCTCCCTCAGTCAACTTGCTGAGGAAATTCCCCATGAAGAATATTATATTTCTCTCTCTCTCTCTCTCTCTCTCTCTCTCTCTCTCTCTCTCTCTCTCTCTCTCTCTTCTTTTCGGTTTTTCAAGACAGGGTTTCTCCTTGTAGACCAGGCAGAGGCAGGTGGATATCCTACACTCTCTTATAGGCATTGGCTGAGGGAGAAAATATAATGTAGCTGGACTGGGAACCATGGACATTTGTGAATCACACTGATGGTCCAGAAGCAAGTCACAAACTAGTTCTTAAAGTGAACATAATAATTTGAAGAGGATAGTATGGCTTTGCTCCAAAATTCTCAGTGTTAGAGTTGTGATGACAAAGGACCTGTGGCAAAGCTTTTTTATTGTTGTAGGATATACTCAAAACCAGTAGCTTTTTGTCTTGTGGTAAATAGCCTTAAGTAGCACAACTGACAAGGAAAGGTGGATTTCATTGTACAAAGATACTTACGAACATTCTTACTCATTTGGTTATAGGATTGGACTTAGGGGTAGCTGTGCAGACTCAGACTGCTGGTTCTCCAGATTTTTTTCTAAGTTGGAAAACTTCTGAATCTGGGCTACATTTACACCCCATTCTCTGACATTCAAATATCTTGACAACATATTTACTGTAGTTATTACTTCTGTCTGAGTTTAGTCCACATAGTACCAGTGATGGAAAGGTCCAGCATGATATATTTCGAAATGTGGAGGCAATTGAGTGTTATTCATATTAAATTATAACAAAGGGACAGAGAATTTATGTACCACTGAGGTTGGGATGGTAAAAGTATATTAGTAGGCTTGGCGGCTGTAAAATGAACTGCTTCATGGTCTTCTGAACAGATATAGAGATAAAAGACTTGGCATATAAATAGCTACAGACCGAATTCCAGGGGATGAGTTAATTGGCTGAAGTAGCTAGACCAGCTGAAGCTGGTACAACAGCTGCAATGTAGTCATCACCAAGTTAAGCCTACAATATTCTACTGTTATTCTTCAAGGTCCATCTGTTTTCTGTACAGGCTGACTGTGTGAGTTTACTGAGGCTGTGGTGGCAATCACTTGTATCTTTCAAGCCCTTGATGGTGGCATTAATCTCACAAATCTCTCCAGAAATAAAATATTGCTTTATAGTTACATATTTTTTTATAGAAGAGGTTCTGGAGTATACAAATAGTTGAGTATGTTTATGCACATTATGCCTTTCAGCATGTGAGAAATAGTTACAGCATATATTTAGGAATCCACTAGACTCAATGATACACCTGAGTTTAAGCTCTGTGATCATTGTATCACAGTGAAATTTCAATTTCTCTGAAATACTGCCATTTTAGCGCTAATGTCTAGTGATCCTCCAAAATTCTATTCTTTTTCCTTACTATAATGTCACTTTATGACATAGTGCACCAAAGAGAAGGCACATTTCCTCTCTCTTCAACTGGAGTAAGTAGAGTGGATATTATTTGCAAAATGCCTTGTTCAGTCTGGTAAATATTTGAGAGATAACTGAAATCAGATAAGGAATAATAGCATAGTTCATATTTCAGTCCCAGGAAAGGGGACTTTGGATAACACATCATGGAGAGCAATAGGAGAGAATGTCTAAGCTGTCTATAAGAATCTAGAGTTCTACTCCTTCATTGCTGGTGGGATTGCAAGCTTATACAACCACT
>NC_034613.1:92258841-92260274 GCF_900095145.1 Mus pahari
TATAGGTAACTTTCGGGATAGCATTTGAAATGTAAATAAAGAAACTAAAAAACAGAATCTAGAGTTCTTTTATTAGTGGTTCAGTCTCTGAGAGCTCTCCTCCTTATCCCCCTACCCTGGGGCATCAAGTCCCTGCATGATTAGGCATCCTCTCCCACTGAGGTCAAACAAGGCAGCACTGTGCTACATATATACAGGGGGGCTTGAAAGCTCTTTGGTTGGTGGCTCAGTCTCTGGGAGCTCCCAGGGGTCCAGGTGAGTTAACACTGTTGGTCTTCCTTTGAGGGTGCCATCTCCTTGAGAGCCTTCAATCCTTCTAACTCTTCCACAGGGGTCACTGTCCAATATTTGTTTGTGGGTATCTGCATCTGTCTCAGTCATCTGCTGGGTAGAGCTTCTCAGAGGGTGGCTATGCTAGGCTCCTGTCTACAAGCATAACAAAGTATCAATAGTGTGAGGGATTGGTGTTTGCCCATGGGATTAGTCTCAAAATGGGCCAGTCACTTGTTGGCCGTTCCTTCAGTCTCTGCTCCATCTTTCTCTCTGTAGACAGGACCGATTTTGAGTGAAAAGTTTATGGGTGGGTTGTTGTCCCCATCTCATCACTGAGGGGCCTGTCTGGCTACTGGAGGTGATCTCTTCATGTCCTATATCCCCACTATTGGATATCTGAACACACATGGACGGAATGAGGGCCCTGTCACGTATGTAGCAGACATGCAGCTAAGTCTCCACGTGGGCTCCCCAACAACTAGAGCAAAGGCTTTCCCTAAAACTGTAGACTGACTTTGGTATTTTTTCCCCAACAGGTCTGCCTTGTCTGGCCTCAGTGGGAGAGGATACATCTAATCCTACAGAGACTTGATGCACCATGGTAGGGGGAATACCAGAATGGAATGCTGCCATCTCCTAGGCAAAAGGAAGGGAGTGGGAAAGGAATTTTGCAAGAGACAACTGGGAGGGGGAAGCATTTGGGATGTAAATTAATAAACAAATAAATAGAATTCAGAGTGATGTATTTTGGAAATTAGGACATTTTATTTTTTAATTTTTAAATTTTTTTATTATTATTTTCTTTATTTACATTTCAAATGCTATCCCAAAAGTTCCCTATACCCTCCATCCCCTGCTCCCCTACCCATCCACTCCNACTTCCTGGCTCTGGTGTTCCCTTGTACTGGGTCATATAAAATTTGCAAGACCAAGGGGCCTCTCTTCCCAATGATGGCCGATTAGGCCATCTTCTGCTACATATGCAGCTAGAGACATGAGCTCTGTGGGTAATGGTTAGTTCATATAGTTGTTTCACCTTTCGGGTTGCAGACCCCTTCAGCTCCTTGGGTACTTTCTCTAGCTCCTTTATTGGGAGCCCTGTGTTCCAACCGATAGCTGACTATGAGCATCCACTTCTGTGTTTGCCAGGCACTGGCATA
>NC_034613.1:92261289-92263623 GCF_900095145.1 Mus pahari
GTTGGTGGCCTTTTTGTCTTGTTGACAGTGTCTTTTGCCTTACAGAAGCTTTGCAATTTTATGAGGTCCCATTTGTCAATTCTTGATCTTACAGCACACACATTTTTGCTGTTCTATTCAGGAATTTTCCCCTGTGCCCATATCTTCGAGGCTTTTCCCCACTTTTTCCTCTATAAGTTTCAGTGTCTCTGGTTTTATGTGGAGTAGAAGCAAGGATCTTAACCTGCCATTCAACACTGATTCAACACTTGAGGCCGAGATTATGTATGTCTTGCTAATTAGTAAAAATCTTTTTTTGGCAGGTTAAACTATGAAATCCAGAAGAGATTTTTATACTTTCAAATTCGTAATAACCTAAATTCAAAAGGTATTTAAAAAGAGAATAAAAACATGACCACTATTAAAAGGAAAGAAACTGGCATAAAACATTCAGATGAAAAATTGACATCAAACATGTAAGTCAAACGCTTTAGTTATTTATATTTTAAAGATTAAAATTTTAGGTTACTATGAATGTATTGGCATCTTCACATGTATGCATTATTATACTTTGTCCTTATTCATTTCTTTCCTAAAATGATATTTTCCATGATTCCTTTCCCTTCCAGTTGATTATCTCTCCTTGCTCAGTTCAGGCTTCTGGTTTCTTATATTTTTGGCTGCGAGCCTAGCTGTCAATGGTTGAGCCATCTCTCCACCTCAACTTCTGCTTTCTTATTGTAGGTATTCCATTAGCTTCTTCATTTTCCACCCCTTTAGGATTTCTTTTTCCCCTCTCAGATCCCACATATAAGTACATATGTATAAACAAACATATAGAAATTTGAAAATGTATGTATATGAATAAACAAATATATGAAGTATTTATTTTTCTGCATCTAGATGAATGTAATGGTTTCCAGTTTTATCTGCTTTCCTGAAAAATGCCACAATTTAAGTTTTCTTAGTAGCTGCACAGAATTCCATCTTTTTCCATTTATTTGTTGATGGATGTCCAAGTGGCTTTTACTTTTTGGCTACTTTACACACTGCAGCAGTAAAAATGTGCATACAAGTATCTTTGTGATATGACTAGAATCTTTCAGGTATAAATCTAAAAATGGTATTCTTCATATAATAGTCATTTAGGTTTTTGAGGCCCCTCTCTATTTATTTAAATAGTAGCTAAGCAAGTTTATATTCCTTCCAACAGTACAATTTCAACTTTTCCCAATTCTTACTTATATTAAGACAAATACCTTAAAACAACTTCACTGGATTTTTAAAAAATTATTTTTGAAGTAAGCATATAATATAATTGGCTTCATTATAACATATATATATATATATATATATATATATATATATATCCATATGTTACTATACTTTAAACAAATGTTTTAAAACCTCTAGAGCACAAATAGAAAAAAAATAGAAAAAGAAATAAAGGAATTCAGGAGAATTATATATGAGCAAAGGAAAATATAAACAAAAACCATAAAAATTGTAAGTAAGAATCACAGTTTTTGGAGCAGAATCTACAGTAACAGAATTGAAAACATCAACAGAAATGTTTAAAATAGACAGTATATTGGCAATGTGAATTATCAGGTCACGAAATTTGAAACTATTATCTGATGAGTAAAGGGTACAGAGTGGAAAAAAATGGATTGCGCCTAAGGGATTTGTAGTATGCCATCAAGGAGGAGACAAAAATGTCAGATAGAATAGCATTTGAAGGATAATGGATGAGAATGCCTGCAATTTAAGTTAATACGAACACATAATTTTTCTGATTTGGGACATTTCCTATCTTGTATGTAGCTGGTCTCTTTTTTCTTTCACTCTGTAGGCTCTCTTCACTTTCCTTTGTTACACAGCTCAGATGTCATGTAATCTTGTTTGTCAGTTCATGGGCTTATTTCCTGTGTTATTGGGGTCTTCTTCAGAAAGTAGATGCCTAGGTCCATGTTATGAAATGCTTTACCAATGTTTTTCTTTAGAACCTCCACAGTTTCAGGTCTTATTTGAGGTGTTTGATCCTTTTTGAATTGATTTTTCTGCAGGGTGAAGTATAAATATCTAGTTTGACTACACGTGGTTAGCCAGTATTCCCAACATTTACTGACCAGGCTGTTTATTTTCCAATGTATGTTTTAGTACATTTACTGAAAATCAGGTTGTCATATGCATGTGGGTTTATTTCTGGCTCTGTATTTCATTACATTTGTCTATGCATCTGTTTCTGTACCATAGTTTCCCCTGATGTCTTTGTAATAAAATTTGTGATGGAATACTGCACGTTCTATTTAAGAATGTGTATTAGTCAGGATTCTCTAGAGTCACAGAACTTAC
>NC_034613.1:92265899-92297753 GCF_900095145.1 Mus pahari
ATGTTCAACACCCTTAATCATGAGGGAAATGCAAATCAAACAACCCTGAGATTTCACCTCACATCAGTCAGAATGGCTAAGATCAAGAATTCAGGTGACATCAGATGCTGGTGAGGATGTGGAGAAAGAGGAACACTCCTCTATTGCTGGAGGGATTGCAAGCTGGTACAACCACTCTGGAAATCAGTTTGGCGGTTCCTCAGACAATTGGACATAGTTCTACTGGAAGATCCAGCAATACCACTCCTAGGCATATACTCAGAAGATGTTCCAACTTGTAATAAAGACACATGCTCCACTATGTTCATAGCAGCCTTATTTATAATAGCAAGAAGCTCGAAAGGACCTAGATGTCCCTCAACAGAAGAATGGATACAGAAAATGTAGTACATTTACACAATGGGGTACTACTCAGCTCGCAGTCATCTATTGGATGAGAACACAGGGTCTCCAGTGAAGGAGCTAGAGAAAGTACCCAAGGAGCTGAAGAGGTCTGTAGCCCTATAGGAGGAGCAACAATGTGAACTAACCAGTACCTCCAGAGCTTGTGTCTCTAGCTGCATATGTAGTGGAGGATGACCTAGTCGGCCATCAATTGAAGAAGAGGCCCTTGATCTTTCGAAGATTATATGCCACAGTACAGGGGAATGCCAGGACAGGGAAGTGGGAGTGGGTGGGTTGGGGAGCAGGGGGAGGGTATAGGGGATTTTTGGAGAGGAAACTAGGAAAGAGGATAGCATTTGAAATGTAAATGAAGAGGTGAGACCGGGTAAAAATTTCCCCTTTCACATTAATATATCTATTGATATTGACATTGTTTTGATCTTGTCAGTATGTCCATTTCTAGGAGAGACTATTTTTTAAAAATTATTTTATTAGGTATTTTCTTCATTTACATTTCAAATGCTATCCAGAATGTCCCTTATACCTCCATGCCCCCCTACCCACCCACTTCTTGGCCCTGGCATTCCCCTGTATGGGGTATATAAAGTTTGCAAGACCAAGGGGCCTAGGAGAGTCTGTTTTACAGCAGTCTTCCAGATATTTTGACCATTATACTTATAGATTCTGGTGCTATGATGCAGATTTATATCCATTCAGGATATGCTCTTCACAATCTGTTGCTCTCTATATTGTGCCCTGTTATGGTTTTCTTTGATGGTCTCCATTTTTTTTGCAAAGAGAGTGTCCTGGTTTGAATGAGAATAACCATCATAAGCTCATATATTTGAATATTTGGTCCTTAGATGTTGGAATTATTTGGGAAAAATGAGCAGACATGGGCTTGTTGGATGAGGTGTCATTGTGGGTGAGACTTGAGGTTTTAAAAAGACCATACCACTACCAGTATTTATAAGCCATTACTCCATTATTGATTCCCTACATAGGCTGGGGATGGACTTATAGATAATCCCCACTACCTATAACCCCTCCTATATGTGTTTTGAAAAAAATTGTGTATGTTTTTTGTTGAATAAATTGATTCTAAGACAAACAACAACAGCAACAACAACAACAACAACAACAACAACAACAAAACATGCTACTCTCAGCTCTGTTGACTCTCAGCTACTGCTCCAACACCATGCTTCCCTGCCTGCTGCCATGCTCCCATCTGTGTTGGTCATGGACACACTCTTTAAAACTGTAAGTCCCAATAATCATTTTCTTTTGTAAGTTGTTTTGTTCATGATATTATTTTTTTTTAAAAAAATAGCAATAGGAATGTAACTAAAGGCAAAGAGACTTTGATGCAGTGTGGTGGCTACATTTATTAGTGATTATAAGAAAAAGATTTATAATGTGGTAAGGGATTGTGTTGGTCTAACACAGTGGCAGTAGTAGATTCTTTTACATTCATTATGACATTAGATATAGGTAGTTGACTAGGTTTCAGGTATGAGATATGCTTTCCTTCATGTTGAGTAGGGTTTAAGTCCAATTAGACAATTGTTGATTGCCAACATCATATGAGTGATGCTCATTTCACCGTTAGGCTTTATTGATTTATTGATTTATTGATTTATTGATTGATTGATTGGCTATACTGGTCATTGTAGTGATTCACATGTTGCAGGATTTTCCCTGGCCAATTACATTAGGGCAGCAGGAGACCTGTGATTGGACAGGGAAAAGGGAGGTGGAACTAAGGTTGCAGGGACAGAGAGTTTCAGAGAGAGGAAGAAGGAGAAAGGAAGATGTCAGTGGATATGATCCAGCGTGGCTTCAACCAGCCACAGGTAGTCATGATATCATAAGGTTAGAATAATTGAGATAAAGCTTTTCTCATTATCATTTGGTTCTGAAATTTTGTATTGGCATCTTGTAAATTGAGAATTGATTGCTACCCAAATCCGATTGGTTAATTATAAGGTTCAAGGGTGTTGCTTTACTTGGTTACTGGAATGTGGGACCACAGATGGCAGAGAACTAGCAGCTCCAGGGACAAGTGAGCCAGAAGTTGTGGGGGCTAGCTGGAGAGAGAAACTGGCTGCAGAGAGAGGGACTGGCGGCAGTGATCCGAAAGGGAACTTGGGGGCTTTGGCCCCTCCAGAGAGTTGGTGGGCAGAGAGACCACTGAATTGAGATCACCTGGCTGGAGCCCTGTGGCCCGCTAGTGCTGGTACTAGCGCAGGAATGTGTTGGCTCTCTCTCTCTGTCTCTCTCTCTGTCTCTCTCTCTCTCTCTCTCTCTCTCTCTCTCTCTCTCTCTCTCTTTTTTTAATATTTCCTGCAACAGTTCATAGGTGTTATAGCTTTGTAGAACAGCCAAAGCAACCCTGAACAAAAAGAATAGTGGAGAGATTGCTTTTCTAGACATCAAGGTATATCATAGAGCTATAGCAATGAAAGCAAGATAAGACTGACACAAAAACAGGTGTGCGAAATGGTCGAATTAAATTGAATACCCAAATGTGAAGTACTCATAGCTACAGTCATCTGATGTTTAGCAAAGAGGCAACAACATCAACAACAACAGTGTAGGAAAGACAGCAACTTCAACAAATAATGCTTGGAAAACTGTATGTCCACATGCAGAGAAAGTGAAGCTAGACCCATATATTATCGCCAGATACAAGATACAAGTGGATTAAAAGACCTCCATTTGAATCCTGAAACACTAAAACTACTAGAAGTCATAGGCAGAACTATTAACCCAGCTATGAACCAAAACTATGACCAGTATAGCTTCTTAACCCTAAGAGTGCAGCAATGGCACACATATATGAGTGGTAACAAACAGCTTTCTAATTGGATTTAAGACCTACTCAACATGAAGAAAAGCATGCCTGTACTGAAGTCATAGATATTGGACGGAGAACCTATAACCACTACTTTACTAAATCAACACAATCCCTAACTACTTCTAAATATTTGTCCTTATACCCACAGATAAATTTAGTTCTTACCTCTCATCAAGGAAACTTCTTTTTGCAACAGATGGGACCTGTTACAGAATACTGCAACCAAAGTGCCAAGCTGTAGAGAAACTTCCCCACTTAAGGCTCAGTGATCACTATGGATGAGGGGGCAGAAAGATTGTAAAAGCCAGAGGATCAGGGAGTTTTGTGTGAGATTTTGTCTCTTAGAAATGTTAGAAGCTGCATCCATATAGTCTCATTAACATGACTGCTTAAACATGAGCTGGACAAGGACAACAATAGGCAGAAAGGAGAAAGCCCATGAGGTCTCAACCGTACCAACAACTAAGGATGCTGAGAGTGGGAGAAGAGTCTTCCCAGGGAAGAGCTCACCAACTGGTTCTCCAACACCAAGTGGTCACTCCTGACACCATACATACCAGTAAATTATACAGACTAATCAGGTTGTATTTATATGTTTAGGAATATATATATATATATATATATATATATAGATATATATATATATATATATATATGTGTGTGTGTGTGTGTGTGTGTGTGTGTGTGTGTGTGTGTATGCATATAACAATAATGAAAAAAGAAGCCATGAATTTGAAAGAGAGCAAGNTATATATATGTGTGTGTGTGTGTGTGTGTGTGTGTGTGTGTGTGTGTGTGTATGCATATAACAATAATGAAAAAAGAAGCCATGAATTTGAAAGAGAGCAAGGGGAAATACTAAGAAAGTTTGGAAGTAAGAAAGGGATGGGGGAAATGATGTAATTCTAAATTCAAAAAATGAAATAATTTTTAAAAACAGGGAAATAGATATGAGCAGTGAAGGAAAAGCAATACAATAAAAATTAAAATCCTATACCAATGAACATTAAAACACACACACACACACACACACACACACACACACACATACACACACAAATCTCCTGGCAAGTGATTATAACCTTCATCCAAGAAAAAAAAATGAAAACTAGTTTGAAGAATAAGAGTTGCTTTCTTTTTTAGTTTTTTGAACACATTTTAAAAACTTAGAATTAAATATTAATTTGAATTATTTTTTCTTAAAGTTGCAGAAAGCATAAATTGCTTTTTATATGCTAGAGAATAATATTTCTACCTATATTCAATAGTATTTTTCAACATTTAATATTCATGTCTGCCCATACTTTGTGAGCATTAATCTTTAAGTTAAGATAAAACAAAAGCACTAGGGGCTGGAGAGATGGCTCATTGGTTAAGAGTTGAGAGCACTGAGTGCTCTCCCAAAAGTCATGAGTTCAAACCCCAGCAACCACATGGTGGCTCACAACCAAACTAATTTGATTGATCCCCTCTTCTGGTGTATCTAGACAGTTACAGTATACTTAGATATAATAATTAATAAATCTTTAAAAAACAAAACAAAACCAAAAGCACTAAATCCAAGTAGTCATTTGTGTTTAGGAATAAGTATGGCAATTTTTGTTTCCCTATAGTGCAGTGAAGCTAAGTAATAACAGACAGTATTATTTCCCATTCAATATCAACAGTATACATTTCAGCATTAAAGAACAGTTTTCTATCAGGACAATTAGGCTGTATTAAATATTGTGTTTTCAGGATAGCACTAGTATCATGCAAGGATTTCCTAGATAAACTGAATACCTCTTAGGAGAAACTATAAAGGTCAGGTATTTGGGATACAAATTTAAGTTTCTAAATTATTATTAAAAAATTTCATACAATGTATTTTGATCATGTTTCCACCCTCCCCATTTCTTCCAGGTCCTTTCCACCTCTCTTCTCAACCAACTTTATAGTTTTTTCTCTTTAAAAGTACCCAAACACAAAAGCAAACAAACAAAAAAAAACCCAAGAAACACACTCTCACACACATAACCTCCCCTAAATCAAATCAAAACAAACAAAAACAAACAGAAACAAATCAAAATGAACATGCAAATGAGCTGTTCAACAAAAGACACTGAAACAAAGCAAAATGAGACAAAAAGACTATAAAAATGCCCTTCAGCTTGTTTTGTGTTGACCATCTAACTACTCTTGGATGGAAGTGAGACCCCATTGGATGTTCTTTTACCAGTGAGTTTCACTTGCAGATAGCTTCTTAGTTAAAGGTGAGCGCCTGAATCCTTTTTCCCCTTAAATGTATCTTGAGAAGGTGTTTTACATATAAAACGGTTTAATCAAAATTTAGGTAATGCCTTCATTATTTATGGTTAGAAGTATATTCTTGTGAGTTATTGGTGATTGTGGAAGAAATTGTATAATGCATATAAAAGTGAAACAATTAAGCAAATGAATGAGGATTTAGAAATTGTCTTTTGTTTTTATATTTGATCTTGAAAAAAGGACAAGAAATGATTTGTATTTTCTTTTAGACTAACAGAGGACTTTGGAATGAATCAAAGAACAATTTACTAAAATGTATCCCTTGAGTTTATATCACCATAACATGAATCTTACCTTTCAAAGTTGTATATTTTCCATAGTTGGAATCACTAGTGTTTTAGTAAGAGAAAGTCCTTAACAGATATACTTGGTTGTCTTTAAAGGCCAAATAAAAGTATATTTTCATATTTACTTTTCTGCAAACCAGGGTACTTTATAATCAAAAAAGCCAGTTTACAGTCTGAGAAAAACACACAAAATCAATTATGTTTATTTTGAAACTTAACATATAGAACATTTGCTTAAGATCAGTAATGCATTTTAAGGATATATATGCAAAACATGCTGAATGAAATAAAAAGTTAAGTGTATAACAGGTAATAGTCTGGCTAGTTGATGAGATTTGAAAAGGCTGCTAGTGACCAAAGGGATATATGTAATGACTGTAAGAGTGTTAATGTTATAGATTATTATTATTTTGCTTCTAGGAAAGCAAATATTAAGCTCTTTCTAATTTCAATATTTTAAATGACTTGTACAGCATTCTTTGGACTAAATCATGGGTGTGTGTAATGCTCATCATATACCAGGAGAACATGGCCCACAGAATCAACTAAGCAGGGCACATAGGGTCTCAAAACACCGAAATGGCAATCAGGAGGTCTGAAACAGCAATTGTGGAGTCTGTATAGATCTGAGCTAGGTGCTCTGCATAATACATTGTGATTGTATAGCTTGGTCTTTTTGTGGGACTCCTAACAGTGGGAGTGTGAGTGTTCTGACTCTTTTGGCTCTTCTTCGGACCCTTTTTTTGTTTTTTTGTCTTACTTTGTTGATAAGAGGGTTTGTGCCATGTCTTATTGTAACTTGTCATAGTATGTTTGGTTGAGATCCCTGGGAGACCTGCTCTTTTCTGAAGGGAAGTGGAAGAGGAGTGGATCTAGGGGAGAGGGCAGATGGGGAGGGGGAGAACTGGGAGGAGGTGAAGGAGGGGAAATTGGAGTTGGTATGTAATATGTGAGAGGATAAATAAAAAATAAAAACTCATGCAAATACACGTGTATAAGTAAAAAATAAAATAAAAAACTTTCTTTAAAAAGCCTACACTTTAATGTATCATCAATCCATCCAATCTCTCTCTCTCTCTCTCTCTCTCTCTCTCTCTCTCTCTCTCTCTCTCTCGTCTATCAAGTATCTCTCATCTGCTTGTGGTAAAAGCATAATATATCTGTCCTATTAAAAAAATAAAGGCACAGTGATAATGGAAGGCATAATTTTATATAGTAAACCTTTAGAGACTATTCATCATGTGTACTGGAAACTTTGTACTTGAAAATGATGACACAGATACCTAGCAAATTAAGAATGTAAATTCTGGCAAAAGAATGTCCAGAGTTCAATCTTGGTTCTGAAGCTTGCTGGCAAAATGAAGATAGTAATGGTATGTACTCTGCAGGGCATTTGTATTTATGAATTGACACAGGTAAAATATTTAAAACATTTAAAAAGCTTTTAAAATTATATATATATATATATATATATATATATATATATATATATTTAGATAATTTCATGTAGAGATATAATTTGTAATCTCAAGGAATTGATAATTCTACACAAAACACTTCCCTTTAGGAGAAAATACTAATACACATGGAGAAACTGGAGAAAGTAGTAAGAAGTAAGTTGTATGGTATAGGCTATAAAGACATAATTCAAAAAAGAACAATACATTCATTGTGAGTTTGCAGGTGACTGAAGTTCTGTGCCATATTGATATGGTACACGTAGGTACATATGTGAGTGGAACGGCAAATACAAACAAAAGTTTGGACATAGGAATAAATGAGCAACATGATTATATGCACTAGAATTTAACTGTGGCAATGTCTTGTTCAAATTCTTTCAAAATTAAAAATGGATATAATAAATATGAATTAGCATATTTAACAACTCTCCTATAAATACTTTACACTTGATCTTAGCCAAAAGGCTGAGAAGGGATAAATACTTTAAAGTGGCATCTTACTGTATATGTTTTAGGATACAATTTTAGCATATCTAACCATCTTTGAATCCTTCAAATGTTCACAAGAAAGCAAAACAAGTATCATTCTTATCTTACATCTGAGAAAGTTAAGGTTTTAGGCTTACAAATTTCACTCAAAGTTATGTTAACTTTGTTAAGTTAAACAAGACCAGGTTAAAAGAGACCAGGTTCACATGCAGGCATCTTGGCTTCCAGTGCCATGCTCTTCCACCACAAAGCAGAAATGTAGAAAATGAGACCTGATGTCTTTTGACAAATATGTTTGATATTTGTTTCAAGCAAGAGTAAATAAGAGTAATATAGACACTGCCAATTTTCAGACATGTTCAACAGAAATCAATAAGTTCCAGTTATTTTTCATCTTCAGAGTCCTCGTTTCATTATGCTTTAAACAAAACTTTCCAAGGGGTCCAGCAGAAGTGAAATAGAAGAAGTTTTCATGTGGCTGATGCAGACACAACTCCATTCATGGTTTTTCTTTTTTCCATCTCTGTTATCATTTATTTCTTCTGAGTTAATGTGAATTTTGAAACTCATAGTTAGGAACGAAGTGACCTTCAGCAAAACTTTGCCAATGAATATCATATTTTAGTCACAACCAAGCTGTTTTCCATGGTTTGTTTTAAGAACAAAGCTTCTGGTATAATATAAAAATCACTATAAACAAATATTACTTTCAACATGCTAATAAAAAAGAAAGAAGTGTAAAACAACAATAAATCTCATAATTAACTAACAATAAATGCATACCATAGAACAAGATAGATTACATATATTTATATACATACATATAAATGCATATACTTATTAAAGTATTAATGACATGGATATTCAAACTTTCTTCTGGTATCTAATATAGTAAATGTTGATTCCAACAAATCTCATGTAGAAAGGTAGGCCTATTTTCTTTACTTCTGATGAATTTTGACTGCTTCCATCATATATGGGAATGCCAGTTGCCTTACTTATTAAGGAAGGATTATAGGTAGAACTGGGATTGAACCACAGTGAGCAAAAAGAACACCATTCTTTTGTGGGTGCTTGAGTCAAGGGCAGAAGAAAATTAGAGACAAACTGGCCTTTGATCAGATTCATCTTCCTTGTTTTCCAGATTTAAATTTCATGCAGCCTGTGGAGCTATTTGGCCGAATATTGGGCTGTTCTAGCACTTGAACATTCTCTTCTGGAAGACAGGGCACTACTTTACCTAACTAGTCAGTACTACAAAGGAAACGGCTGACCAAATGTATGTCCTGGGTCATCTCCAGGTCTCATCTGATGGCATGCATGCAAAGGGATATGTTAGGGTGACTGATGACTATTTGTTAATTTTAAAACTATATTTAAAAGCTGAACTCAAAAGTCTAGTATGTAGCTTTTTAAATCCTTTTTATATTCTTGACTTCATACTCAGTTTTATAGTTCAGAACCATAAATATTCCCCAGTTTCTGGTGAGTCCTCAAAAAGAAATCTGTGGGTTAGTTCACAGTTATAAACTGAATTTTGAACACTTAAAATATCAAATAATAGCATTTATAAATGAGATAGATATAATTATTTGTAAACTATTAATGGGCAACTTTAAAAAATTTTTTTATTTAGAAAAATACTTGTTAGGGAATTTTTCATTGTTCTGCACTGGAGATGAGTTTGAATTATTCATTACATATTTCTTCTCCTTTTTCTGGCAAGGAAGCTTTCTTCTTGGGTATATAAGTCATACTGGACAAAGAATGCTTTCTAAATGTAGACAGCCTTCTCCTAAAATTTCCACCTGAAAAGAAATACAGCAGAGGATCAAAGCAACAATTTGATGCAGCTAGAGATAAGGTTATGACCACTGACTTCTGCATCCTAAGGACAGAATCACAGGGTCTAGTTTCACTGTGTAAAAGGTGAAGGTGGATAGTTCGTTGAATATGATATGGCATGAAGCTGACTAAAAAGGCAGCTGTCACAACTATGATCATCCCTATAGCCTTCCTACGACTTGGCATGTTTTTCTTCATTGTATTTTTTAGTAAGGTCAGAATGATCATTGTGTAACAGACAATTATGGTGACAAAAGGGATGATGAAACCAAAGAATAATGACACATAATGCAAGACAAAAACGTATTTTTTAGCTTGATTGTCCTGTGGTGGCTCAAAGCATTTAGTATTGTTTTTCTCATCTTGGTAAGATTTGTTCATTAAAAAGGGAGAACTTATCAAAATCACAAAAATCCAAATTCCAATGCACAGGAACCTGGCTTTTTTCTGTGTAACCAAATTAATGTTCTGGACTGGAAAGACAATTGCAACACACCGGAAAAAGCTCATGGCTGTCATAAAGAAGATGCTACAATAGAGGTTAACATACAAGGCATAGGTGGTGAGGCGGCACAAAAAGTCACCAAAGAACCATTTGCCTTTGTGAACATAATAGACCACACGGAGAGGCAATGTACATACACAGAGTAGATCTGCTATGGCTAGATTAATCATGTATACTTGGAAGGCTGATTTCTCATGGTATGTTTTTATGAGGACATAGAGCACAAAGCTATTGCCAAAGAAACCCACAACAGAGATCATAGAGTACATAGTGGAGTACACTTGATTTCGGAATTCATCAATTGTGTCTTGACATGTGTTATTAATGAGAGATGTTGTCAGATTTTCAGTTCCATTCATGTTCTCCAGGAATGTCTGCTTGGTGCCTACAATATATGAAAGGGATATTGTTAATTAAACTAGATCTTTATAGTGCATGTCATTGTTTTATTTCATAGTGTCACTATAATTTTCTGTGCAACTAAAAATTAATAGCTTTTTATTATTCTTTGAAATTTTCATACTTATATACAATGTGTTTTGATCATGTCCAGCATCAATTTTGCCCTCCAAGCCCCTCCCAGCACAGCTTCCTCCCAACTTCATGCCTCTCTTCTCTGCTTAAGAAATAATCCACTGAGTCCAATTAGTGCGGCTCGCATACATTCCACCACAGCTGGAAGCAATTGTTGTCAGGTTATAAGGAGAGAGTCAGTTGAACTTTGCCCCCAGGAGGAAGGTTTAGGTCCTCCAGACATGCAAAAATGTTTTCTCCCTCTTTGACATCTATGTTTGCCTGGTAGACTTCTTGTTAACTCCCAAGCCTAGGTAAAATACTCCCTTCATATTGTAGATTGGACTGCTCTGAAATTTCACTTCAAATGAATTTATGATTTTTCACTTACAGAAAAAAACTTTAAATATATCAGTTTTATATATATGACTGTGTATGTATCTATTATCATCTTCGTGTTCATAATCATCATATCAGTGTCTAATTATTAATGTATTGCTTATAAGAGGTTTAAGTTCAGTTAGAGACTAAAATCTGCACAAAACTCTTCCTTTCCCCTAAAAGAGAACTAGGTAACATCTTCTGGATAGAAGCTATACCTAGGAAAGATGATATAATTTCTGTTGGTGCAACTCACTCCTGTGGGAGAGATTCTTAATCTGAAATTAAGGTCTAGATCCGTAGAACACCATAGCAGGTGAAACCTGGTGGCCGTAGTTATAATAATAATGGGAGAAAAAGTTCCAAGAGAGGTTAAATTTATAGTTTAAAAATCTGTACCACAATTTAAGGCTCCAAGGAGTGATGTGGTATAGTTAGTTGGAATATACTTGTTGGGTAAGGAAATTGTTGGCTGTTCATTCCTGTTCTTTTCTCAGATTTGTACTCAAAGCTTTGTGTTTAGGCGTATATACAGTTAGTTCTTTCATAGCAAAGGATTGTTACTTGGTCTGTCCAAGTTATTCTGGGCAGTTAATAGCCTCTGATTAGAAACAGCTAGGGATAAGATAGCATAGATAGTTATTTCTCCAGTGCTCTTCTAATCCATTTGGTTACTTATTAACGTGGAAGCAATTCAATACTGATTTTTGTGTTGATTTGTTAACTTTTATATGGCTCTTGATTTCTGGTAAATAAGGTGTGTGGAAGAATGCCAGCATATTAAAGAGCTACTAGTGTGAAATAGGATAAATCTTGTCCACATAGTGGGTATATGGAGATAGACAGCTCTGGTATTTATTGCAGGTGGGATAGAACATACCAGGTTTCTAACCAAGAACACTTTCACCCGCTCAACACGATGTCTCTTCCATCCATCTTGCCATTCCACCTATTTATATTTTTCTAGCATTTAAAATTCCATTTCTTCCAAGAACTTTTAATATAAGATTTAAAATGATGAGGAGTAATTCTAAAGCTATAGAGAAGACCCAGCCCACCATTCCTAATATCTGCATTCATTTCTAATTTGTGTTCTGGGTTTCTTTTCCAATTGGTTCTCTGAATTCAGGTAAAGGAAGGAAAACTTTCCCAAATTAGTCTACTCCTTTTGCTAATATTGTTTTAGGTATTTTCTTCAAACTGATCCATTTTATGTTATGAGGCACTAGATGGTGCTATTGAGATTTTTAATATAGCTTTCCCCTTTTTAGTTTTATTCATAATATTTGAGAAATAAATGTAACATGTTTTAAATCTGTGTCTATAATATGATATACAACATGATCATATATGGTCACCATGAAATGATTACTAATCATGTCATAAGATGATGAATTGATATAGACATATACTGTGGAATGTCTGCCACTATTGATATAGGCATATACTGTGGAATGTCTGCCACTATAAAGCTAGTTAGCAGCTCCATCGCAAGCCCACCTTGGAGGTACATTTCTGCAATCTCAGACCTTGAGAAGCCAAAACAGGAAGATGGTGAATTTGAGATCAGCTTAGAATACACAGGGAGACCTTGGATCAAAAAACAATACACAGACAAAATCAAAACCACACCCATTACCTCAGTTTCTTCCTATTTTATTGTTCAGACTAAATCACATCTTTTGACCATGCCTTCTCTCATTCTACATTCAAAGGAATTCCTATCCTTGTAGAACTCCTAGAGAGTTTTCTACCTGTCTTGCACATCAGTAATGTGTTATCTTTCTTTCAAAACTCTGGTTGATAAATAACCTTTACAGCACCTTGCACAGGAACAGTCACTCATCATCTTTGCCCATAAATGTTCAGTGTTAATTGGAGTGATAGAAACTATTTATTATTTGAAAGTACAATTGTCCATTTAAAATCACTTAGAGTGACCATCTTATTGCACTATAATTTAAAGTCTTTTCAACCTTAGAAACTAAAGACGTTGATGTAGACAAAATTGCTTCTTAAAGTACTAAGGTACTAAATTATAAAGCTTAATTACAAGAGTCAGAAATACCCATGCCATTTATACACAAATTGTTTGTATATTACATGTTACAAGTAATTTTGAAACTCAGCTTCTTGAACAAAAGATGCCAAGTAGAGCCTATAAATAACAATTAAAAGTACAAAAAGAAGGTAAAGCCATCTAATTCTATTAATAAGCAGAGCTCTTTGAAACAGAATAAATGTTCTTATAAAATGCAGTCTTTAGGTTTATTTACACATAAATCAAACCAATTATTTATATTAAGGCATAAAAAGAAGATTGTTAAAATTTGAAACAAGGACTAGATTTTAAAGGGGCAGAAATCATTTAATGTAAAGTAGGTATTTCACATATAATGATATAAAGTGTCTAAGCAGCATTTAATTAGATTTTGCATAATTTATTATGATTTTCTTAATGATCTGACCCTAGGAGATGGATAGAGAGAATTAACTCCTTTGGAAGCCCATGATTTCTTAACAACCCAGTCCTGCCTTCAAACAGCTCACAGTTGGGAAAGGAAGTGGGAGCTGAGGAGTAATAATTCAAATGTTTGGGGAGGTTGTGATAAGTCTAGTAAAAGCCACCTTAGCAGAAAGTAAATGAATCACGAATTGATTAATGAAAGGAAGGAGGAAACACAAATGGCGTCGACTTTATTTCAGTTCAAATGATTAGGAACGTTACTTCATTAAGAAAACTGCAAATTGAACAAACTGGATTTTGAAATGGGAATTGTACCTCTTTCTGGTACCACAGCACCTTTCACAAACTTCCCTTCTTACGGTGGCCACTGTTCTTACGTTGTAGTGTCAGAGTACGTTCAAGCTGAAATCATAAGATTAAAAAAAGGAGTTAGTGACCCTCAGAAGCAATCTGGAAGGGTCATGGGAATTTAGCAGCCTTAAATACAGATCCAGAGTGTGATGGGACATCAAAGCTATACTGACAGATTTAGGGCTGGCCATTGGCTTCCAGGGCTCCTTGTTTTCCCTTTATTCTTTTTTACATTCCCAAGGGGAGGGAGACTTGGAATACGGACCACGAGTGGTCACAGATGTTTGATGATGTATGCATTCATCCTTTACACCTAAAGATAAGCATAACATTATAAAATGTTTCTTTATATGAAGTCCTATTTTCTCTCATAAAAATTTAACTATAAAGTTCAAAGAGGGAATGATTTGGAAATTCTCATCCAAGGACTTAGTTTGCTAGGAATAGGAGTTAGAATATTAAACAAACTTTTCTGAAATGGCTTAGGGCACAGTGTTCTTTGAAAGAAGAATGGCTTGACAAGAGCTTCAACTAGATCCCCAGATTCATAAATAGTACTTGGTTGTTTGGGTCACTAATTTCACATATATACTTCTGGAGAGCAATAGTTTTAGTCTTGGATATTTAACTTAAAGGGGTGTGTATCCTTTCAACAAAATTACTGTTGAGAATCAAACAGATAAAACAAATATGTCAGAAATGAATAAAGAAAGGCTTTCCCGAGGCAATAGCAACCTGACACCTCTCAATTTTTGTTATGTTATGGTGACCCTCATTCTTGTCTGCCAGCAAGATTTCCCCAGAGGTTGGCCACTTTTTCTTTATGTGTGGTCCCAGTGCTAATAAAATAAACACCTTCCTCCAGTTTATTTTTATAAAGCAGAAGCAGGCTGGAACTTTCCAAAGGAAGTCTACTAACAAAAAAAGGGGGGAGGAATCAAAAAGAAAATAAAGGAAATTCAAAGATATAAAATGTGTCCACTGCATACTTAGATAGCCATTTTTTCAGAGCATCTCCAGGTTCTTCTCCCTCTTCCATTGGCCTCCTCTCTCCAGGTAAGCAGTGCATCCTCGAAACCTGCTACAGTCTTTGTCAAGTGTTGATTGCTGGTCTAGAATTACTCAGAGTTGGCTCTTAAATTTTGTTATTCGAGAAGTAACTTTTTAAAATTTGTTTTTTCCCATGTCTTAACACACTGATAAACATATACTAAATGAGTGTTAAATGTATAAACTATTTCTGATCATAAAATTATGAGATTTCACTTATCTAATTTAGAAAGAAATTTATTTCAACAGATTTTTGTTGAAATAAAGCTGGCATTTCTCCCTAGACTGCTGCAAGAAAGGAAGCTTACAAAGTTCTAAAATGCATATATGATAAGTATGGTCTTATAAATTTAGCATGCTAAGAAGTTATTCATTTTCATGGTGGTTATGTAATTATAATCTAGCCTAACATTTACATGCACAAGCAAGTGTCACATTGTCTGGGAAATTGTGTAGTTTTTAAAATTTTTCTTCAAGTTAGCAATTGTAAGGCAACCCCAGTTCCTTTTGAATTCCTTGTTTACATATAGCAGGTATTAAGTGCTATATGGCCCCACATCTTGCCCCTCATTCTCTTTTAGTTTACTTGCAGACTCTTGTTTCTGAAAGTAAGCTTCTTCTGCCAGGATTAGATATTGTAATTTTTAACTGTGTGCAGGAGAAGTGATGAAGTAAGAGCAACCTTATCAGCTCTCTCTCTCTCTCTCTCTCTCTCTCTCTCTCTCTCTCTCTCTCTCTCTCTCTTTCTCTCTGTGTGTGTGTGTATATATAGGTGTGTGTGTATGTGTGTATATGTGTATGTGTTTTCTAGATACATATGCTGTGTGTGGTGATGCATGGGAACCAGAGGGGGATACCAGGTGTCTTCTTCCATCACTCTTGTTTATTCCCTTAAGACAGAGTCTCTTATTATTGAATCTGGAGATGTCCTTTTCAACTGATTTGACTGGCCAGCAAGCATACTCCCAATGCTGGGATTATAGGTATGGCCATGTCTGGGTTTTTACATGGGTGCAAGGGATTTGAACAAGGGTTTTGATGCTTGTAAGTGTTCTTATCCACTGAGCCATAATTCTTAACCCTAGATACATGATTTTGATTAAAATAACTTAATTCTTTTACTTGACACTACTTTGGTTAATAAAATTTATAGAGCCATTATTCTTTTTAAAAATTATATTTAATCTTTTTTAAAAGTTCAGTCGTTATTCCCTCCCTGGGTCCGCCCTCGAACAGTCCCTCATCCCATTCCTTCTCCCTTCTCCCTTCTCCCCACCCCATCCTGACAGGCCTCCCCATTCCCCACTCCCTGCGGCCTCAAGTCTCTCAGGGGTTGAGTGTGTCTTCTCTCACTAAAGCCAGACAAGGCAGTCCTCTGCTGTATATGTGAAAGCCCTTATTCTTATAAAGGATATTTTCTTATAAGGAAAAGGGTATTTCCTTGTTAGACTTCTGAATATATTAAAAGCAAATAAGAGACTAATTTAACAAAGTAAATAAGAGAGCTCAGAAATACTATAAGAACACATGGCCTAACTTATGTACCTACAGCTTTGTAGATGTGATGTATGTATGTATGTATGTATGTATGTATGTATGTATGTATGTATGTATCTGTTATGTATTATTTTGACCTAAGTAGTCCCCAGGCTGGCATCTTCTAAACAAAATGATGCTGGTGACGCTTTGTTTTTAGTAAAACAAAAGGTAATTCTTGACCATCTTAACCCAATTTAATGTTTTTCTCCTTTGATGTGGGTGTGATGGGGATATGCTGTTTCTACCTTTCTTGACTTTTATTTATTGCTTTGTCATAGTCATCTGTGATCACTCAATATAGTGTTTCTTATTATTTTTGCTTGAATTCCACTAGTATAACCAAAGTATTTTCTTAATTTTATATTTCCTGCTGGGCATAGTATATGTGTGCTTTAAATATTGGTTGATTTGAGTTTACCTTTCTGTATCATTTTATTATGTGATTTTAAAATGAAAGAGAATTCTTGTATGGAGAAAGACCATTATTGGAAATTTAACAGACTAGGTGCCAGCAGACTTGGTTCCTACCTCAGGCTGTTGTGAGTGATTAATTAAGTGATTTTTGGAAAATCACTTCCTTTCTGTCAAACCTTCACTTATTTGTAATACAATAGGGTTATATTTTATGACCTTTAAGGTCCCTTCTAATTTATCATTCAATAAATCTGTAATGATCAGGGCTATATTTTTCTCAAGAGCATGTAATATAAGTGATTTATAACTGCAGTGACAAACGCAGACATAAATTGTCTGCAGTCTTGGCTGTATTTAGAATCTAATAGGCTTGGTCAGGCCTTATAAAGGCAGTACTTGTAGATCTGCTTCTGTTTTCTAAACTAAGTGATAATTATTATGATTAGAAGTTGCTCTACATGCCAGGGCTCACAGAGCCTCCTCTATGCTCTTTCCTCTGTTAAAGTTATATTTCTGCTTTTGATAGTACATATTTTCATATGAAAACAGCTTTAAGCTTATACTCACATAGAGGTTGTATATCTCTATACAATGAACTTTCTAAAATGTACTACACAGTTACTCCCTGTTATACACTCACTGTATAAACTTGAAGATAAAGCTGTAAAGTAAATATCGTTGTTAGCCCAGCTTCACATTTGGAAATATTGAGGCAAGGAGAAACAACTAGTTTTGGAGCACATTAAACTTTGAAGTTATTGTCGTTTGTTCCTTTTTATCATTTCCTGTATCAGGTGCCCATCTTGCTTGATCACGTAACCCAGATCATAGCAGATGCCTGAAAATCTGCTTTGCATAATTTATAAGAAAGAGTCTTGGATTGCCGGGAAAGAGTGTTTTTTCCTTAATGTGGACAATTGTTGTTTCTGTGTTAATAAACTAAATAAGTGAGTCCTTTCCTTCCCAAGTAGAAAGGAGTATTTATTTATTTATTTTAATAGTTTTATTTAAACTAAGTGGAGTCAGTGGTATAAAGATACCAAATTTCACTTAAGACAACTGTTCTGTTATTTCCTGTGTGTTTCTGGAAAATTTCTTAGTCTTCTGGGATCCAAAGTGCAAAATTAGGTCATTTGTTTGAGATAATTTTTGAGTTCAGATGCCTCAAAGAAAACACACTTGCTCTCTTCGCCCTAATGATCAAAATTGCCCCTGCATCTCTGCTGGTTGCCAGTTGTATCTGACTACCTTTGAATATATTTCCTGTAATAAATCAAAACTATTTTTGATAAAATTAATACTATCAAAATAAATATTTTTGTGTTTAAAAAAAACTGACCATGAAGTGTATTCGTCTTGCTTGATTGCAACGTTTGTTAACTAGTAGATTCTTGTATTCTATGTTTTGATTCCCAGACCTTTTACTCCTTTATTCTGATAATGTGACTGTTTTAGGTAATTCATGTAAATGGAATGATTCAGTATTTGTCTTTCTGTGATTAGCCTATTTCACTTAGCATAGTACTGTCAGTATACATCTATGCCATTAAAAGTTTCTTCTCTTCTAAGGATAAATTTTACTCTGTTTTATGAATATACTGTCTTTGGTCAATGAATGCTTATAGTTATATCCTATATTATTATTTATAAAAAGGTCCTTGTTTCATGAAGAAAGACTGCTCTTTTTTTTTTAAACTGGGAGGAGTACCAATCCAGTCCCTGGACTACTACAAATTATGCAGTCAAGTTTCCTACAGGGTGAAATCACAGGGGTCAGCAAATCTGGATGGCAATGGGTGAGTCTAGCCCTAGAATGACCACCTTCTTGATCATTGTATCTTCCTTGTCAGATAATTATAAATACTATTTCTTTTTTTAAATACTATTTCTTATAGAGAAGGCAAATCACTCCCTTTTTCCACGAAAATAGAAAACAAATCTTAATTTTCTAAGTAGGTAAGAAAAGTATAGACATAGAGGGGAAACTGCAATCATTTTTGAATGAATGAAGAGAGTTTTGATCATAATTGTATCTATACTTAGCTGTGTGATCTTGGGCAAGTTGCTTAATCTTTCTGATAGACAATATGCTGTTGTTACTTATGCAAAAATAAGATAACAAAACTAAAGGTAAGGATGTGTGTGCTTGTGCACGTGTGTGTGTGTGTGTGTGTGTGTGTGTTTCTGTGTCTGTGTAATTGAGTCTAAGTTGGATAAAGTCTAAGAAATTAGGAAGGAGATCAAGAAAGGACAAAAATAGATGATGAGAAAGAATAGGAGCTCAATAAAAGGATATATGGGACATCAAAGAAGAAAAGAGACTTGGAAGAAGATAAAAGGAGGGGTTCAAATTAGTGAAGGGGTGGTGAGAGAGATGAGGGAGAGGAGAATCACTAAAATGCACTTTGCTCAAATATATTCTAATGAGATCTAATATCTTGTATAGTAAGTAAAAATAATCACTTAAAACCACGACAAAGAAGCCCAAGTGATAGCAAAACCTGAGACCATAGCTGAAGGTTCCAAGGTGAAGGTAGGTTTGTGTATTGTTGAAAGGTGTTACTGCAACATGATAGGCCATGTTTGCTGATATCCATGGAAGGCCTGCCCTTTTGTGAAGAGAAATTGAGGAGTGGGTGGGGGTGGGATCACAGAGGGGAGGTGGAGAGAAGACCTGGGAGGCTAGGAGAGAGAGGAACCTACAAATGCATTGGGATACTAAAAAACAATTTTTAAAAAAGGAAAGAAAAGCATCACGGTAAGTAAAGCTTAGGAAATCATCCAGAAGAGAGGGAGAAAGGAATGAAGGAGCCTGAGGGATCAAGGATACCACACACACACACACACACACACACACACACACACACACACACACAAACCCCTGCAGAATCAACTAATTTGGGCCTCATAGGGCCCCACAGAGACTGAACCGCTGACCAGGGAGCAGCCAGGGACTGACCTACGCTCTCTGCATGTATGTTACAGTTGTGTAGTTTAGTCTTCACGTGAGACTCCTAATAGTGAAAGCAGACACTGTCTCTAACTCTGTTGCCTGCTTTTGGGACCCTTTCCCACTACTGGGTTGCCTTGTCCAGCCTCAGTAGGAGAAGATGCACCTCATCCGATTGCAACTTGATGTGCCAAGGAAGGTCGATATCCATGGGGAAGTCTCCCCTTTTCTGAGGAGAAAGGGAGAAGTGGAGGATGGGGGTCAGAAGGGAGGTGGGGAGAAAGGACTAGAAGGAGAGCAGAGAGGAGAAACTGTATTGGGATATAAAATGATGATGATGATGATGATGATGATGATGATGATACCACTGAAGAAGAACTCAAGAGGAAAGCTGTCATTGCTTGTTGTTGGACACTGTTGATCTGAAGAAATAAACTGTACCATATGTCCTCAAGTGTGGCCAAAAAGTAATAAGGATAACATGTTTCTCAGGCACACTTAACCAGTTAACTGTTATTAGTAGATAGGGTGAATTGGAAGTTAGCCCTGTGGCTACGGCACATGAAAGTTATAAATTGACTTAACATACATTGGACTAAATTGGCTTTGCCTATGCAATTAAAAGCTTATAGTCTAATCATAAACAGAATAAAATGAAATGCCCATTGAAGCTTATCTAAATTACTCCAAACTGCTAGTTTAATTAATTTTACTAGATATACTGAGCTCCAACTAAATTTTTAAAGGCTAGAGTTTGATATTGATTCTCTAAATGTAGCTGTATTCTAGAAAGATGTTTGTACATAGTCTCAAAGGAAGGTATGCTAAAAGGTATTAACAATACGTTAAGCAGTTTTTATGCAGACAAACCAATTAGCTTGTTCTAAAACTCCTCTCCTGCAGAAAAAGCACATAACGACATAATGTCCTAATTGAAAAATATTTTCTAAATGCCTATGTGTCTATCTACACATTTTGCCTAGTTTAACTAAATCTATTTGAGAAAGTATATTGTACAGAACTTAATGTTCTTAGCAAGTAAAACTGAGGGCTTGGGACATACTATGTCCTTAATAGGTGTTTCTGTTTGGCATTGAGTTGTAGCAGGAATCACAATTGAGATAATACCTAGTTATTATCTGTTCAGGAATACTATGCAGCAACTGAGTTAGCCTTAGCTATCTGTGTTATTGATATCTTTGATAAAGGAAAAGAATGGAAATTATGAAGGTGTTATCAGCTGGTGGGTGGGGTTAGAATTCTAAACAACTTTGAAAAACTTAAGTGAGATAGGTGATGTTAGTAAGGTTGTTAGCAAGTATATTTAGGTAATTTATTGAATACCAGTCAAGAATGTGCTAATTGGAGGAAGGAGAATTGGAAGGGGAGGAAGAAGAACACAGAAGAAAACGAAAGAAGAGGAGAAGCCTGGCGTGGTGGCACACACCTTTAATCTCGGCACTTGGGAGGCAGAGGCAGACGGAATTCTGAGTTCAAGGCCAGCCTGGTCTACAAAGTGAGTTCCAGGACAGCCAGGGTTATACAGAGAAACCCTGTCTCGAAAAACCAAAAAAGAAAAAAAAAAGAAAGAAAGAAGGGGAGAAGAGAAGGAGAGAGAGGGGGAAAGGGAAGGAGGAAGATGGAAAGGGGGAGGGAAAGGGGAAAGGATAAGGTAGGTAGGTAGGTAGGTATGGAATGCAAACTTCAACTTGTTTATAAATCAGAAATGCAAAATTAGTTGTGTTTAACACCATATTTATCATGCTTTCTCTTACTGCAGAATCTCCCAATTGCCTATAACAAGAGTGTAAATCTTAGTGACAATTTTTGAAAGGATTATAAATGTTATCATAATACAAAATTTGCTTCCCTAATGCATATTCTGCTATAAAATCCTACTTAAAGGGTAATGGAATAGTTTCACACTTCAGGATTTCATGAGAGTCCAAGACCAGACATGATCACAGAGTCATAAGGAACACAGCAATAAAATGATCCCTTATGATGTATTGCTATATCCATAGAGCAGTGCATTGCTCAAATTTTATGAGAGAAACTTCTTTCAATGAATGGTAATTGACAATGAGACACACCACTGAACAGTGACAGGGGATGAGAGACTTTGAATATTCCTAAATAGGATATCTTTATCAAACCCATCTTATCAAGGCTTAGTGATCTACACAAAAGAGACTGTAAGATTCTAAGAGCCAGAGGTGGTAGATGACACCAAGGAAACAGCTTCTTCCAGACACAATAGGCACATATGAATTCACAGATTTCGTGACAGCATGCACAGCACCTGCACAGGTTTAAACCAGAAGTCCCAGCTCTGAGAAAGGGAGATGGACACAAATTCCTAACCAAGAAGCTATCTGCAATTTATGCCTACTGGGAAAGGTGAAATCAGTTTTTCCCAATGAAATGACACTGGGATATCAAGCACACACTAGAGCTTCCTGATTTATGCTGGTGTTTTTCATCTGCTCCACAGCCCTAGAAAGAACATGAGGTTAAGTAGCAATGATCTGAGAGGAGTTAGGAGACTGCAAAGAATAGGATCTGAAAATATTGCATGACTGTTTTTAAATAAAAAAGAAAAGGGATGAAAGCTATGCTTCCACACAGTGTAAGCTAAATGAGATCACAAAAAAAAAGCCAACAAAGGTGAAATGGGTATTCGAATATTGAAAAGAATCTCAGAGCTACTCAGTAAAAAGGAAGCTACTGAGCCTTATTTATAATAGCCAAAAGCTGTAAAGAACCCAGATGTCCCTCAATAGAGGAATGGATACAGAAACTGTGGTACATTTACACAATGGAGTACTACTCAGCTATTAAAAACAATGAATTTATGAAATTCTTGGGCAAATGGATGTATCTGGAGGATATCATCCTTAGTGAGGTAACACAATCACAAAAGAAGTAAGTAGATATGCACTCACTGATAAGTGGATATTAGCCCAGAAACTTAGAATACCCAAGATACATTTTGCAAAACACAAGAAGACCAAGAAGGAAGACCATCGTGTGGATACTTCATTCCTCCTTAGAATAAGGAACAAAATACCCATGAAAGGATATTGGTACAGAGACAAAATTTAGAGCTAAGATGAAAGGATGGACTATCCAGAGACTACGCCATTTGGGAGTCCATCCCATCATCAGCCACCAAACCTAGATACTAATGCTCATGCAAGCAAGATTCTGCTGAAGGGTCCCTGATATTGCAGCCTCTTGTGAGGCTATGCCAGTGCCTGGCAAACACAGAAGTGGATGCTCACAGTCAGCTATTGGATGGAACACAGGGTCCCCAATGGAGGAGCTAGAGAAAGTACCCAAGGAGCTGAAAGGGTCTGCAACCCTGTAGGTGGAACAACAATATGAACTAACCAGTACCCCCTGAGCTCGTGTCTCTAGCTGCATATGTAGCAGAAGGTGGTCTAATCGGCCATCATTGGGAAGAGTGGCCCCTTGGTCTTGCAAACTTTATATTGCCCAGCACAGGGGAATGCCAAGGTCAAGAAGTGGGAGTGGGTGGGTAGGGGAGCAGGGGTGGGGGGAGGGTATAAGGAACTTTCGCGATAGCATTTGAAATGTAAATAAAGAAAATATCTAATAAAAGAACATAAAAAAGGGAAGCTATTGGAAGGGGCTATAAAAATGGTTTGATATCCATGAAAGAGGAACAGCGATCAGAGTGGGCAAGCTACAAATGGAGGATTAGAGTAGTAGGAAGTTTGGGGAGGAGGAGGGGAAGGTGAATCATGACACTGTTCCAAAATGTCATAAGAGTACCTAACACTTTATATGGTAATATAAATATTTGACAATTAAAAATGTTTGTTTGGAATTATGTGGAGAAAGAGTCTAACTTGGAGATCTCCATTGGGTCCCTCCCCCTCAGATACTGGGGAACCTTGCTAGAGAAGGGGAAGAAAGATTGTAGGATCCAGAGGGTATGGATGAACAAGAAGAACAAGGCCCTCTAAATCAACTAAGCAGGGCTCCAAAGGGCTCACAGAGACTAAAGCAGCAAGCAGGGGGTCTGCATGGTCCTCTGTGATGGGTATATATCAGGTCCTCTGTGGATACGTTATGGTTGTTAGTTTGTTGCCTTTGTGGGACTCCTCACAGTGGGAGCATGTGTATCTCTGACTCTTTGCCTGCTCTTGGGACTCCTTTCCTCCTATTGGGTTGCCTTGCCCATCCTTGATATGAGGATTTTTACCTTGTCTTACTGTATCTTGCTTTTACATATTTGGTTGTTGTCTCTTGGAGGCCTGCTTTTTCTGAATGAGACAGAAGGGCAGTAGATCTAGGTGAGAGGCGGGAAGGGAGGCAGAACTGGCCAGGATGTATTTTGTGAGAGAAGAGTCTATTTTCAAAGGAAGCTGTATGGAATGAAATTGTTTATACTCATGATTAGAGATAGAAGAACATCCAGAGAACATCTAATGGAACCCCACTTTCTTTATGACTCAAAAAGACAGATGCATTGTTGGAAATAGGAGAATGAATTAGTGGCCAAGCCTGGACACCAGAATGGCCTGGTGATCCTTTTGCACAGCACGCAGTTAGGTTTCAGATGCTTCAAAGTGTTTTACTAAACACTGATGCATTCATCAATGCCAGGTAATGTGCAAGCCACAGCAATTGAACACACTGTTGCACAGAGGGTCACATAAATCGCAAGGATTCAACTGTGACTTTTGTTTTTGTTGTGTCATACTATGAGACTATCATTCACTAGATATTAGAAATTTCAATGCTTTTTAAAAATTCTTATTTATCTTTGATTTAGTCTGTCTTAAAGTCCAGTCCAGTCTTCTTATTATCCCTCTCAAGGGTTTCCAGTGAACTCTTAGTGCAATTTGGAGAAGTATTCAGTGATACAAAAACATTGCATGTCAATCTTGTAGTTACTTTCCCATTGCTTTTTTCTATGGACAGCTTATCAACATGACCTTCTTACTAGCTTCATTTGATTTCCTTTACTTTGCTTGGGCCACATTACCACATGTGAAATAGTCTTTGTTCTCATTGATAACAATGTAATTAAAATCATCTTTAAGCCAATCTCTTACATCATAGTTTCCATACAATACGTTTCTATACTCTGTGGTGATATGCTAGCTATATTAAAAGATACTTTATTAGCCACTTAATATATCTATGTTTTCTGTTATAACTTTGAAATACATACACTCTTCCCATGAAGGTTTTCCTGCCTTCTAGAAAGAGGTCACAGATATACTAGCAAGTTAGTGTACAATGTCATTATAGCTGCTGCAACGGAAATACATAAATACACAGATAAACTGGGCATGATAGTTAATGCCTAAAAAAACCTAAAACTTGAAGCAGTGGGAGGATCATGTGTTCAACTCCAACCTGGGCTACATAGTAACTTTCTAGCTAACCTGAGCTACATAGTATATCCCTATCATAGAAAACCAAAACCCATACAAAACAAAGTGAAATATAATATAAATGTGTTATGAATAATTAGTATATGCTATAAAAGGCCTTCTAAAAGAGAACAGGGGTGGGTTAGGCAGTGAGGAGAAAGTTTAATGAATGAGAGACAGTGGTGTGAAACAGTCTGGCATATTCAGGGATTATGTACATTTGACTGAGCTGCTATATAAGATGGTAGGTTATTTGTATATACATATGTATATGTATATTTGGGTGTGTGGGTGTCTACTTGGCTAGCCTATGAGAATTAGAGTTAAAAGTGAGATATCAATTTGGGAAAGAATGCAGGAACTAGGTGATAGAAAGTTGCTGAAGTATGTAGCAGAGGATGGCCTAGTTGGCCGTCAGTGGGAGGTGAGGCCCTTGGTCTTGTGATGATCATATGCCCCAGTACAGGGGAATGCCAGGGCCAGGAAGTGGGAGTGGGTGGGTTGGGGAACAGGGCAGGGGGAGGGTATAGGGGGCTTTGAGGGTAGCATTTGAAATGTAAATGAAGAAAAAAAATATATATAAATGTTTAGATGATGCCTCAAAAAAAAAAAAAAAGAAAAAAAAAGAAAGAAAGAAAGTTGCTAAAGGTATTGAATACCATTCTAGAAAAATTTTAGTTTATTTGGTAATTGTAAGCTTAGAACAGGATGCAGACTAAGGAAGGAATACTGACAAAGACAAAAGAACATGTCTATGTGTGGTCACTGAGTTATGGTTTACTGTGGCTGAAAGTGAAGCCAGTAAGTTCAACTGTATTGCAAGTTCCTTAGAGATAAGGACTACATCTCCACATTTCCTCTTTCAACCATTTAATTTCTTGTTTTACTTCCTCAGTTCTCTCTTGAGTGATTAGCATAATCCATTGCATTTGCAACAGAAACAGGAGTGGCTGGTAAAATTCTATGTCATACCTTCAGAGAAACTTATTAACTCATGTACAATGCACCCTTTGTTGCTTCAAGAATCTTTACTAGTTTGAGTTTGAGGGGTCTTTGAACATGTGGTAAAACTGTAGCCTGGGGTTGGACATAGAGTGGTAAGGACTTGGTCAAAAACACACAGTTAGTCCAACATAATGCACACAATTCTTACCCCTTGCACTCAGGAGGGAGAGACAGACTGGTCCATGTAGAGTTCTAGGCCAGCCAGGGGTACTGAATGATAGCCTGTCTCAGCAAGCAAGCAAGCAAGCAAGCAAGCAAGCAAGCAAGCAAGCAAGCAAGCAAGCAAGCAAGCAAGCAAGCAAGCAAGCAAGCAGTAACTAAAATGAAAGCCAGCACTGAAAAACAGCTGCCTATCATACACTGGATCAGAATCCACTGATAATCAGAGCTTCTACTACCACACTGCTGTACCCATCCCCATTGTTTCTCTTAATATTATCAGCGATCTGGTTTTTCAGATGCCTTATGGAAATCATCAGTGTGGTCAGGATTTGCAAAATGCCAGCATTTGTTTCTGTTCTTTCCCTTTTGCTTTGTTTTTGAAACAGGGTTTCATTTTGTATACCAGGCTAGGCTTGAACTCACAATACTTCTACCTTAGCCTTCTGAGTGTTGGAGTTCTTCTGTTTCATGTTTTTCTTCTTTTGAAGTATTTATCAACTTCCAAGGGGGAGACAGTAATTTCTTACTAACAAACTGCATACATAAACGTTAGTATTGCATTTCCTGTGGTCTATTCATCTGCTGTACATGAGCCATTTGACTTTTAAAATTTTTCAGCCAACTTTTCCCTCAAGTTAGCCTCTTCAAGAGACTTTTCTGCTTTCTCTAATTCCTCATTATGCAACAAACTTTCTGAGTGCAGAGAATCTAGGAGTCATATTTGATACCACCCCACCCTTGTCATTTATCAAGTTCTGTTGAGTCTTATTTTGAAATACTTGACTATGTTTTATCACCTTAGTTCCAGATCCTATCTCTTTATTCCTTGTCTACTTGAAGACACTGGGACAATATATCCTTTTGTACCTCCCCACAGTTAGAGGTGAGCCCTGGAGAAATCATCGCTTATACATCTTGGTTCAGTTTTGAGCTGTCTTCTATGAATATATGTTCATGTACATAGTCTACTACCTCATCCATCACTGCAGCAATTATTCTTTTTGTGTGAGTACTGTTGTTTACATGACTACTTAGGCAGATAATGAACCCAGTAATGAGATTGCGTGTGTTTTATTCAGTTTTTCTCCTTTTTCTCCCAAGTGGTCAATTTCAGAAGGGTAACTATAGTTTTAAGTGCCTTTTCAAAGTACTTAACTTGCAAACATGGGTTTGGATCTACTCTTTGATCTAAGATCCTTGATCTAAGAATCAAAGGTCATATTTGGGGGATGGAATGTGGTTGCCATTGTACAGGAAAATAAACAATCATGTAAAGTAGAAATGAAATGAGGATGCTTGTAGGAGGCTACTAAGAACACTTGGAAAATATTTAAAAGATGCAGAGTTCAAAAATTGACTAGGTCTGAGACTGATAAGAATCCAAAGACCCAATGATGTGTTTGATAACGAGCCTGGGAGAGGCTGATGATTCGTGTTTTTAAATTGAAAACGGAAGAGATCAGATGATTAAATCAGTAGTTGGATGCAGTTTTGTGATTGTTTTGGGTTCAATGCTTCCTCAAGACTTCCTTTACCTTTCTAGTAAATGATGGTCTGTGCCTGTGCTGTTGGAGAGCTGCCATCAGGGGTGGGTAGTTAGGTTTGGGCCAAAGTAGAAGGGGAAGTAGGGGAGGCTGGGACTCAGGGCTCAGTCTCCTCCAACAGATACTTCCTCCATTTCTGCTGGGCAGTGGCCAGATGTAGATAATATATTTGATACAGGTATAGCTCTGTGGAGCCCCAATTTGTTTGAGCAAGTCCCAAGTACCCTCTTCTTCTTTATGTAGCTTAGTCCTGGAACATGAAATATACTTCATTGTTGTTAATTTTGTAAGGCCACAGAGGGCAGGAATTCTGTTAAATTTTTGATAAAACAGCCACTTACTAATATTTGTTGGATGGATATATAATCTAATAGGAAAATCAACAAATATGAATGTTTTATAAACTGATAACATTATGAAAATACAAGTCTTTTTTCCTATTCGTACAAGAATGAATTTAAGTTTTATGCTGTGATACTAACTTTGTCTGCCTAATCCCTCACTTCTCTCATTTTTTATTTACATTATGCCTATTATCTGTATCATAATATAGCCATCAATAATTTAATATCATTCATTTTCAACACATAAGAATCTTGTATTTCTAGTGAAATTCTCTTAGGCAGGAGGAAAAAAAGCCAGTTATTTTCCTAAGCACTATGATCCCAAAACATCATCTCAGTGTTTCCATAAAATCATGTAATAAAAATGCTTATTGAGTGATGGGCTATTGATTGTTTGGAATAAGATAACCTATCTTTCATACGGATTTATCTATATAAAAAATCAAGCTGTACCTACAATTTCATGGCACTTCCCTGTGGTAGTAATAAAAGATATTCAGTCAGGTGTATGATATGCCTATCCTACCATTCCTATAAGTAGTTTTTTCTCTCTCTTGTTATTTCCAAGGACATGGTTAGCAGCATTTTCACTGCTATGGAAAGCTCTAAGTGGGCTGAGACTGTGTTAGTGATATCGCTTAGGTGTTGCTTTAGCAGGAGTTTCTTTCTGTTAAAATAGACAACTCTGCTGTTGCATAGTTGGAAAGCAAGCACAGGGCAATATGAAGCTCCAAAGAACCTTAGACAGTGGCATTTCAGAACTGAAAATACTGAATGTCTCACTGCACACAGTAGTCAGATCAAAGTTATGTGTAAGACATAACCAGAAGGGAAATACAAGTCACAGAAAGACTACAGAGATCTTGGTGAGTGCATATGTGTGGGTATGTGGTGGTGGTGGCAGTGGTGGCGGTGATAGTGATGGTGGTGGATACTTCTACTCCTATACTGGATAATAGAAATGTATTACAGAAAGTCTGCATGCTTTTGAACATTTTGTAAGGACTAACTAGCTGGCTCAGTGTCTTCCAGACTTAAATAATTTTGTGGTAACTAAAAGCAATTTGGAATCTCATGAAACACCTTGGATGTTGCTTATAGCTAGTCTTTAGTCATGCTCTTAACCTCTTAGTATTTGGATCCCTGAATCTTGGCAGCAAACTCTCTGATATCAAGGGAATAACCTATTTATATTAAATAAGAATTCAAGTTAAGATTAGGCATAAATGTTAATGAGCCTGAAATGAAGAGCAGCAGCTCTTAATAACACACAAAACCTGGAGACTTCCTAGGAACATCGGAACAAGTGCATAGGATGTGTCACAACTGTTTAAGTGTTGCAGTACAAGCATAATCCTATGCAAAAACAAAGGCTACAGATGAGAAAGCTTATTCAATCATGTGCTTTAAAATTCAAAAATGTGATGTAAAATCCCCCATTCCCCCCCCCTTTTTTTTTCAAGACAGGGTTTCTCTGTCTAGCCCTGGCTGTCCTGGAACTCACTCTGTAGACCAGGCTGGCCTCGAACTCACAAATCTGCCTGCTTCTGATTCTCAAGTGCTGGAATTAAAGGTGTGCGCCACCACTGTCCAGCTTTTATAAGGTTTTTTTTTTTTTTTTTTTGGTGTCAAATCCCTTTTATTGAAAGGGAATTGATGAAAGATTAAAAACAGAACAAAACAATATAAAAACAAAAGCAAACAAACCAACAACCCCCCCCCAAAGCAAACGAACAGACAAAAAAAAAAACTCTTGAGGGTGCCCAGAAACTCCTTCAGACGGTATCTCAAATGATTTTCCTTTTCCGCCAATTCCTTTAAAGTGAGACCTTAATTGCTTGCTATTCATTATACAAGTACTAAATTAAAAACAAAACAAAGCGATGATTTGTTCATCAAAAAGGAAGCCAACCCTATGTTTAGTTGTCTAAGGGTCTCTACTTATCCCTTTATGTCCCTTCGTCCTTTATTTCTACAAGGTCCCCTCTCTGGTTAATCTTTTATGAAATTTTAAATATTTTTCTTCTCCCCCCCCCCATATAATCTTACTCACTTCTTGAACTTACTGGAAGGAGCGGTGGTGGGGCACCAAGAAGGGACAAACCATGATGCAACAGCATGGGGTAGAATAGAGCAAATGAGCAGAGTCCAAGACTGAGGCAGTGCAAACTATGTTTCAGCACTTACTAACCTATAGAGAATTCTGAAAGGCAAAAGGAATTGCAATTTGAGGGCGTTTTAAGACCAGGACTGTAACACAGATTAATGTACTTTTGATGTCTATATTTATTTAACTGAATCAAAAGACTTCCTCTATTGGCTTTTTGTAGGCACAAAGATATGCTACTACTTGCAATGAATCTGTCAGGCTTTAATAGTAGTTGTATTTCCTCACTGAGAACCAGCAGATTGGCACTCTGCCTTGTGAAGCAGTCTCTTTTGTAGGACTGAATAGTATGAATATATCTCTCAGGTGGTTGCTCATGCTAGGAAAGCTTTTCTCACCACTCCTTAAATCATACTATATAAATGTTCACATGGCTAGAAACCCAAATGACATTGAGGTAAGGGGTAAAAGAGCTATGAGGTGTTTGTATTTTAGAAAGGGATATATGATATATATGTATATATGATATGTATGTATTTGAAATATATACTATATGTAGTTATTTATATGAAAGGTGTGTACTTTATAACTAGCTATGTTATACAAATTGCTTTAGATTACAGTAGTGGAGTACTTGTATTATATTCTGAACTTAGTGTGAAAGTATTTTGATAACTAGCTTTTGATTGTAAGAATCAGCAGGTTTAATGGAGTTAAGATAATAAAATCAAGTAAATAGATCTGAAATGCTATTTTACTCTTCTCAGAATTCACTTTGAAACATGCATGTCAGGCACTGCTAGTGGCAAACCCAGAGTGAAACCATATTAATAGGCCTTTATCCTATAGTTGTGGTATAGAAAGTGGGAAGCAGGTACCCCTACACTGCCTCATATGCATTCAATTGTGTGATGCTTTTTTTTAAAATTTGTTTCTGAATTGAATGCACTTTGAATAAAACCCTTTGGATTATTTTAATTGTGAAGTTGCTTTCACATATGTCATTGTAATAAATCTAAAAAAAAATCCTCCTACTATTATCTTATGGCATTTGATACACAAAGACACCAAGAAATACTGATATTCAGTAACTAGTTAGAGAGAACACAGCTAGTTAAATGCAAAGGGCAAAGTTAGGATGAGCTCCTAGTTTTCTAACCTAGATTCCTTTGTATTGAGATCTGTCATAGGACAGTTCAGAATAGCTACTGAAAAGGCACAAAGAACTTATGAATTCAAGCTGGAAGACATCTTGAGGCAGACATTTCCAATGCTTATGTTAGAGTCATTATGTTATGTTCATTTCTGTGTTCATAGTATATATGAGACACCATGTTAGTTACTGCTGGGTGGGTGGGTGGAGCTAGAAAAATAACCTATGAGACAGAGAATATATTAGGGGTTGGAGGGGGAGAGGGAAATATGTAATTGTATCTTAATTTTAAATAGAGAGAGAGAAGGAGAGAGAGGGAGAGAGAG
>NC_034613.1:92297788-92342509 GCF_900095145.1 Mus pahari
AGAGAGAGAGAGAGAGAGAGAGAGAGAGAGAGAGAGAGAGAGAGAGAGAGAGAGAGAACCTGATACGTTCACTCAAGACTCTTGGCTTTTGGGAAGAATGGTAATTATCTTCTGTGGGTTACATTTCTGTAGACTCTCTTCTTTCTTTTGCCTGTAGATGTAGGCACTGACATCTTCATACCTTAATTTGTTCACTGAAAATATATTTTGGGTTTCTGTTTGTTAGTTCTTTGACAATGGGGTTTCTCTTTGTAGCCCTAGCTGTTCTGGAACTCGCTTTGTTGATCAAGCTGGCCTCGAACTCAGAGACCTTCCTGCCTCTGCCTCCTGAGTGCTGGGATTAAAGGCATGCACCACCACTGCCAGTACTTTGGGTTTTTATTATCCTTTGTTATTACATTCCATAGATTTAACATTGGTTTTATCTGTCATTAATTTCTAATCACTCTCAGACATTTCTCCTTGGATTCTTGCCATCACCCCAAACTCAAGAGCTCATCATGTAATGCATTCTCACTTTTACCTCAAGTTACCTGTTGCTATCAATAGTATTAATACCACGGCCTGGGCCTGTGTTCTACAGGATTACTATCTTGGAGTAACTTCTCAGTTATTCTAACAATGCCTGTAGTCTAATACTTCACAACTTCCATTTGGTCTTTCTCTTACAGATCTCTTGAGTTCTTCATTCCATTTCCACTATCATGAACCTAACTCTGAACTTTTAATTTCCTTTCTGTTATTTTTCGCTCAGTGGTAGAGTGGTTGCTGAGAATGCTCAGAAGCCTGTGTTCAAACTTCTCACCTCCAAAATAAAACTGGAAGCCCAGAGAGAAAGAGCTATACTAACTGAGAAAGTATTACATGATAACAAGGTTCCCAAATTTGACATGTTATTTGAGTTCTTTAGGATTCCTCATTATCAGCCCACGGTACACCAAAGGCCAATTAATAATTCCCTGGGCCATAGAAGAATCATTTTTCTCAGATAGAGTTTATTAATGCATCAGGTTTGATTCAAGTTAGGAGGGGACAGGTAATGGGAAGTGAAAAAGGCTAACAGTAAATCAGGAAGACTCTGACAGGGCTAGCTTAGCCTTGCTCCAGTCTGTGACATTTTCTGTTTTAATTGATCAAATCATGGTCTAGATTATTTTTTTTGTAGGACTCGAATGACCAGCATAATTAGGACTTTCAGAGAACGAGGAGCAGTATTATTAAAAGAGATAAATGTAAACGTAATATTTTGATTATGCTTATTTACTATGTAGACACAGGCAAATTTTAGTCACGATTGGGGTACTAATTGTAAAATAATGAGAGGAAATAATTTTCCAGTGACTTAAACTTGATGCCACAGATATAATAAATTTAAAATTGTGTAGACACAATTTTATCTAAAATATACTCTGATCATAGTACTTTATAAATCTTTATAAAATGTTTGCTGTCATTCTTAAAGCACTATAAAAACAGATCCAAGTTAGTTGCCCTCTAAATATATGGTAGTTTGATCTCCTTGATTTCAAACAATTGCAGAGACAGGGATTTAGAACCACTGGATTTAAAGAGGTAGTGCCTGCCAGTCTATTTGCATACCATTGAAAATAGCTAAGAAGACAAAAACGTTCTTGTCCCAGGTGGTTGATTAAATTGATTGATTTCTTAGTCTAATGTTAACCTGGTGAGTTTAGCACTAAGTTACAAAGTAGGTCTTAGGTATTTCTACTAGTTGTCTGTAAGTTGATAGGGCTTTCTTTTTGGAGTCTTGAGTCAAATTGCCAGTTTCTAGCAGCGTGGTGTGTTGCAAGGAAATTCCTTAACCTGTCTGAGTCACTTTTCTCTTTTACCTAAGAGAGGGGGCTGGGGAGGGTAGAATGAGAACTATGATGAGAATGAGGGAGTGGGGAGAAGAGGGACATCCTGTCTCAATTATAGGATGCCAAGAAGGTTAAAAGTGTGAAACTTTGAGTAGGATGTGAAGTGAATTAAGTAAGAAGAAAACAAAGCATGAAAGTGCCTTGTGAAAAGTCTAGGTCGGCCCCCAACTGTTTGGTTTACCTGCAGCAGCAGCAGCAGCAGCAGCAGCAGCAGCAGCAGCAGCAGCAGCAGCAGCAGCAGCAGCAGCAGCAGCAGCCGCTGAACACTTTCTTTCCACATTTAAAGGCATTTATCACTGCATCACAGAAGCTCCACGGTAGCCTTAAGATGGGAGCTTAAGGCCTATTTTGCACTTCTGACTGAGTTGTAAAGGTGGTGGAGGCTTGAGGAATGCCACCTCAACAGTTTGCCATTTTGAGCCTGCAACAGAGGCAGTGAGCTACACTTGCTGACAGGCTGATTAGATGATCAGATCTCTGGCCAAGAACCAAAGCCGAAAGAATGCAGATGTTCAGATTAGCAGCTTAATTCAAGGCAGATAAGGCAGAGCAGTTATCCACAATCTCTGAGGCATTTGGTAGAATCTGCCATCAGTTCAACTTTGCTCCACCCAACCCAATTTTCTTACCTGCTGATTCCAAGCTTCACAGTTTAAGGTCCTTTTGCTCCCTGAAGCAAGATCCAAATCTTCAGAAATTCCAACCTGCTAGTCTCCTGGTGAGCTAACCCTGGATGGAGAGCTACAAAAATAGGTCTGGATACTCTGGATGGTGCACTCCATTCACAGGGCTCCTGCTCTTTAGGAATGTTTCTTTTCCAGAGGAGAGAGGTCAGGGCATGGCACATTTGCTAGCCAATAGACCCCGATTCTTCTTCCTCTTTCTTAGTACTTCTCAAGCCGCTTCAACCCCGCCAGAGTTTAGCTTCCCTGGTTCAAAGTGGGGGAAGGGAAAGAGCAGAGAAGGAAGAAGAATAGAAACTGGAGACTTGCACGTTATATGCACAAATGAGTGTTTATCTCTGGCTACTGCAATAGAATTCTCAGGAAGTCATGCAGCTGCTCTGAGGTGGGAAGTGAGGAGTGTCTGCTCTTCAGCTTACTTCTCTCTGATTTTTATGACTGGAGGGTGCTTAGGCTATTTGTAGGCGGGGAAAAGATAATCCTACCAGTATATGCTAATATATCTGGCATTATGTGAAACTTGATCTTAAGATATACTTCCGCTTTACCTCTCTTTCCATATTCGCTCTCTCCTTCACAGGCTGTGTGTGTGTCCCTCTCCTTCATGAAATTTGTGATTCTATAAGAATTTTGTAAAGCATTTTTCTTTTTGATTGTCTCATATCCTAGGAGAAAAAGGACATGCCAATCTAGAGTGTGCGAATTAGAACCCGAGGTGTGATTTGATGTTGAAGACAAATTGATAAGATTTTGAAGTAAACTGGATGAATGAACTACTTTGAATTTTACTATAAAAGTCCTGTGTTGATATATATATGAAACATTGTGTAAATGTACCCTCATTATTAATAACTAGTTGGAAGGACTTGTAAATGTCCTTATAACAGTGGCTTTCTGGCCAGTTATGGGCTACAAGAAAGAAATTTCTCAATTTTTCTATCTTTAGGCAGCCTAATGACTTTACAGTCACTCTTCATCCTCTTCCACGGAATCCTTGAATGCAGTGGCAATGATGATGCTTGGGAGAAAAGGTCATCCAAGAACATTTCAAAGGGAAAAAAACATTTGGATTCAAGAGCAGACTTTAATCCCATCCTTGGGAATTTTACTGCTATTTTAGCCAGTATTTATTCAATGGAATTGAGATCCCCTGAGATCTACAAGGAAGTTTATGAGAGATACAGAGTATGAAGTTTTACTTCCCCTCCAGTATGTGTTGTTTTCAAGGCGTTTGAGTTATGGCAGAAGGGGTATTTATATTTAGATACTGAAGAAAAGTGCTTTAAGATAGCACCACTAATCTAATGCCACTAATGTGACATCGAGGGGGTACCCCCCTACTTCTTTATTTCTTTAGCTGTGTCTCTGTTCCTCAGTGATGGGAGGAACAGGCTTTCCCTCCGCCCCTACAGGGCTTCACTTTCTATTAGCTGCTCCAATCTTACTGTGTTTTCTGGAACTGACTGCATTTCTCCTTTCCTTCTCTCGCCATCCTTTCTTCTCCATCCAGTTTCATCACAGCTATCTCCTTACATTTTCAGAAGATGTTAAGCGGGTGGACTGACACCTCTCTACTGTCGCCTCCCATCACTTTCCTAGATGCTTTTCAGTTCTGACATTTTAAAAAGTGTGGTAGAGAAGATCAAGTAAGGAGGGAGCTGGAAAATGGGTCTTCGCATATATATTAGATGATGAATCTTAGTAAAACACCACTAGGTAGAAAGTTAAGGGGTTTTCAGTCTTGTAGTATTCACATACCAACTGTAGGCCACCAGATCTTCTATGGAGAGTATACAGATGCAGAGCTGAAGGGGCTTGGAAAATGACCTTGTTTAGATTTAATTTTAATTGAAATAGATATGGCATTCCTGTTATATTATTGTTTTCTCCAGGTGTTCGCTCATTGCTTTGTTTAGATTGTTTAATAAATAATAGTGTTCAGCTTTCCCATGCTGCTGATAAGAACGTAGACCACAGAAGAAGCTCTCACAAGGTGGATTTTGGCTAAACTGTCCTTTGTAGGTTCACGTTTTATCATTTTCCTTTTTTATTGTAAATGAAGTTGTTTTCATTCAATATATTCTGATAACAGTTTTCTCTTTCCTAATCTCCCAAATCCTCCCCTACTGCCCGTATCTACTGCTTCTTTCTCTCCCTTAAGAAAACAGACAGGCAAATACAAAAGCCAGGATCAAACAAAATAACAATTGAGAAGAAAAAAAAAGAAACAAAGAAAGAACATGAGAAATGACACACACACACACACACACACACACACACACACACACGTGAAGAAAACAAAAATAAAAAAAAATGTCTTTAGGCTTGTGAGATGGCTCAGTGGGTAAGAGCACCCGACTGCTCTTCCAAAGGTCCTGAGTTCAAATCCCAGCAATCACATGGTGNCTCACAACCATCTGCAACAAGATCTGACGCCCTCTTCTGGAGTGTCTGAAGCCCACTACAGTGTACTTCCATATATTAAATAAATAAATCTTTAAAAAAGTCTTTACACACTTCTTTACACACATGCACACACGCACATACACACGCACACAATAAAATCACACAAAATCGGAAATGATACAAGCAAGAGATCAATAAGATAAAAAACAAAACAAACAAAAACCCAAACCAAAATATCCAAACAAAGCAAAGTGAGACAAAAATAATAAACAAAAATATCTTTGCATTCGTTTTGTGTTGACAATCTAGTGTTGGGCATGGAGCCTGCCCTTAAGTGTGGTTTTTATATTCAGTGAAACACCATTGGGAAAACAAACCTTATTTTTACTGTGTGAGTCCTTTTTAATTGGAGGTAGCTTCTGGGTTGGGGATGGGAGCTTGTGTCCACTTCCCCATCTCAGTTCTGGGACTCTTCCTGGCTTGGATCTGTGCATGCTACCACAGTATGACTGCCTTGTGTCAGGGAGACACTGTTTCCTTGGAGTCCTCCATCCCCTCTTTTCTCCTCCTCTACAGAGTTCCTGTACTGAGCCCTGAGGGGAGAGACTAGATGGGCACATCCCATTTAGAACTAAGGTCTCTCATTCACTTACCATAAGCTCACATTTTGACTATTTGTCTGTCAGCTTGTGGCATTTGTGGACTGTGGAGTCTTTGTGAGCTGAGGCCAACCTGTTGGAAGTAGGTCACTAGAGATGGATGTTGAAGTTCAGCTCCTGGTTCAGCTTTCCTGGACTCCTGGTCTGTCATGGTCTCTGTCGTGTGCTTTCCCACCACAGTCCTCTGATCCTAATTCACTATCACCCCGCCCCCCATCCCGAAATTTTATGATACGGCGAGCCAAAGCAAATTTTCCTCCCTTAATTTCTTTCTGTCAGATATTTTGGTCACAATGATACAAAAGCAACAAGAATTTCATTCACCACAAAGTCAAGAAGTGTACATTTTCCTTTAGCACTGAAATTGTTTTGCAAAGCAATGCAAATGGTGCTTTGGGGAAATGGGTAAAGAGTGTTACTGTACCTGCAGTAACATACACATACACATGGGGGTCGGGGGGCATGATTCATCTGTGGGTTTTGTTTACAGAAATTAGGAAAAGTCAGTTTGGCTTTTGAAACATGGTCTTCAGCAATTGATTTCCGCTCTAGTACTTAGCCTGTAAGTATAACATATTGTTGATTGTTATTCCTAGTGAGTTAAGGACAGTGTGACTGCATTAGACTGAAAATCCTGAAGAACAGAATAGTGTAGACCATTCTGGACAGATGAAGCTGATCATCTAAGCTAGTTCTCTATACATGTTTTTCTACTCTATTCAGTGTTATAGCTTCTAGCCACATTTAGTTACTTGAATGTAAATTAATAAAGCATAAAACTATATCTTTTATGTGCTCTAGCTACACTTCAGGGGCTTAGTAGCATAGCCACATATGGATATCACTACTGTATTTTAAAACAACAATCTAGACCATGTCTTATAAGTAATAGCTGGTTTGTGGTAGAGCATGTCACTATTATAGCATTGTATAAATAACTGGAAATATTTCATGAAGAACCCACATTTCTCTCCTTTTCAATCAAGTGTAAACAATTTTATTTCACCCTACTATGTCTTCATTTCTCTCAGTGTGTATCTCTGAGCACTACTCAAGCCAGAGTTTGCGTGATTCTATGTGTGGACTTTGAAGATTCTGGTGTGAGGAAAAAGAGGGGATTTGGTTAGTATGAGTCAGATGTACCCATAAAAGGAACAAGTTATGTAAAAAGAACAAGTTATGCACAAAGAACAAGTTATGCAAAATAAAAGCTCTATTAATTATGATGACCGCTCTGGTTTTACCTTCCCTTACACAATGCATGTCCTTGTGTCCAGCTGATGATTAGTGGAAATGAAGACTAGAGCTAGTTTGATGGGATATTTGGTAGCTGAGACTGTTGGGGGGTGTGGTCAGGAAACTCACAGCATGAGTTCAATGTCATCCTTGGCTACATAGCAAGTTTGAGGCCAGCTTGGATCTCTCTCTCTCTCTCTCTCTCTCTCTCTCTCTCTCTCTCTCTCTCTCTCTCAAGCAAAAGCCCAGAAAGCAAGGTACAGATAAAAACATGTACATCTCTTCCCAAAGTGCCTTCTTTCACTGTAAATGTCCCATGACTTGGTATAAGGTTTTCAAATGAGATGACTTGGGATCATGTAGAATATTATACTGGCAGTGGAAGGAACTGGGGAACTACTTTATATCTGGAACTATGTTTGCAACAGTGGTGGCATTTGCCAGGTGTATTTGTATATTCTCTGTCTTACTCCGTCTCTGTTATTCTCTCTGTCTCTCTGCTTAAGCAATACTGAAGCACTATTTGTAAAACTAGTGTATGAAAGTAAAATAAAGGCACTCATTTGAGTCAAAGCTGGAGTTGTAAGATCAAGGTTTACTGTAGCTCTATCCCTTTTTGACATAGGATATAATATTTAAAAGTTATGATTGTCATATTTTCCAACTATAATGAGTAAAACTAATGGGGTAATGATACTTCATCACTATGATGAGAATCAAAGTGGGATAATGTAAGTTAAAGGCCTTGCAAACTGCTACAAAAATAATCTTTTGATTATTTCCTAGTAGCAGGGGAAATCCCCCAGGGATGCACTCATTAATCATCATTGGCCCCTTTCCTTTATCTCGTCAGCAACCAGTAAATTCTTTAGAAAACAAGTAAAATTTGTTTAACTATTTGATTTGTGGCTTAGTTCTTAATCTACCTTCCCTTCTTTTGTTAAGAAGCCCTGGCTTTCAAACAAAAATACCAACAGAAAGGCACAGGTGTAGTCCACTATGGAAGGCACTGGGTTCAATTAGTTTGCTTATAATAAAGAGCTTATAATACATTTGAAAAGATAAGATACGTATCTACCTTTTAGGGCAGTGGCTGAAGCTCCCTGTAGAGTGCTTGTTTAGTATGAACAGGTTCCTTTGTACTGTCTCTAGCACCAAAGTGGAAACAGAGCTAGACCTGGGCAAAAATTTTGAATTCAATTGAGTTTTCAAAGATTGTTTTCTTCTTGTTGTTATTTTTTGCTTTTGTTTCTGTTTTTGTTTTTGTTTTTCTGTTTGGAACTATTCCCCCAGCATATAGAGCAAGAGGTAATAGGAAGAGAAGCTGTATTCCAAGAGATTGTGTACGTTAGTTGATAGTTAACACCTTAAACTCTGGAGATAGATCTGGCCTAAAAGTTCTGTTTATCATTGATGAGTTATGCTTTGGGTAACTGATTATACTTCTTGGCTTCTCAGATCTTTGGTTTACAAAATGAAACTACTGTCTTATGAGGCCTAAATGTAATATTTTCTGTCAAAAATTATATTTCCAATAAATGTAATTTTTGGTTCATATTATAGTTTTTGTTCTTTCAGGATTATTTATATTCTAAAAATTTCAGCCTATAATTAGAGAGTATTCCAAAGAATGATTTCTGGTTTCAAGTCATAAGAACTTTTTCACATCTTGGAATTGGTGATTTGGTAATATTGATATCTACTTGAATTCAAAATAGGATCTCGATTTTTGAAAATACTTTTACAGCCACTTGATTTTTTAATGTATTTTTTGCATACAGATGATCAGCAATGATTTTATTTATCATTATCTCTTAATAAATATGTGTGTCTATATTCTATTCAGAGGCATCTTACTCTTGGCCAGATGGAGCCTAGATTACATAATTGAGGTTTTGACCTTAATTAAAAAAAAGAAAACCATAAATGAAGATTTTTTTCATTATGGATTTTAGAGAACAGAAAAGATGATGTATGTCTCACATGGCTCAGCTGGATCTCGAGATGTTTAATTTATTTGCTTATAAAATCTGGACCTAGTTTGTTTAGTTTCATTATTTTTGACTTGGCACATGCCAGGGTGCATCAATCTTAAATGTATTTAGATAACAGAGTGGTATTTCCTATGCATACAGAAAATGTGGGTAAAACCATGTGGGTCACTAATAGATGACTGGTTTTTAGTTGAACACGTTCCTCATGAGACAAGGAAAAAAAGAAAATGCTGAATGCCCAGTAAGAAGTGAAAGTTTATTTGTTAAATTTCTCTCTCTCTCTCTTTCGTTTTTTGTTTGCTTGTGTTTTTCGAGACAGGGTTTATTCTTGGCTGTCCTGGGACTCACTCTGTATACCAGGCTGGCCTCAAACTCAGAAATCCGCCTGCCTCTGCCTACCAAGTGCTGGGATTAAAGGCATGCGCCACCACTGCCAGGCTTGTTAAATCTCTAAAAAGAAAGTTTAAACTATTACCTTTCTCTTTCTCAATGTTAAGCAAACACTGTTTGTGAAGTGTTTTGAAGCTGGGAGCAAATAATTCTGAGATTATTATTTGCTATCATTTTAGTATTGGCTCTGGTGGTTTTGAACTTTCTCTCTCACACCAAAACGTTATGGGTTTCTCTCTCCTCTGAAATGATTCTAACGTGCTTTGACTTCTAAATGAAGCATGTTCTTGTTTCTAATAGCTATTCAATCTCTAGGCTTTCTTGTGTTCAATATTTTAGACAAGCAAAGAAACATATGAACTTATAGCCGTGAGCAGTCGAAATGGACACTAAAAGCTTTCCATTTTGTTCCCTAGATAAAAACACCATCTCGTTGGACTCCTTTTGGGTTTTTAACTGTCAGTTCTTCCCTTCCTTCCTGTTTTATACAGGAAGGGCCGATAGCATTCTATATAAATAAGTCTCCCACATTTCATAACTGCTGCCTCCTTTCTGAGCTTGGAGAATGCTGCAGAGAGCCTTGTTACACTAAGTGACCCAGGGGAGCCAAGGTCAATGCTTTCTTACACAAAGAAAGATGCCTAGAAACATGGCAGGGCCAGCCCTGAGGAAAATTGGGGAATAAACAGAGCCTTTTGACTTTTCTTCCATGTAGAGCTATCTTTTCTTTCTTTTGCTCTTTTTGGTTTCCAACTATGCAGTGCTTCTATTCCCTTCCAGGTTGGTTTCTTTGAGCAATAAATATTTGTTGGGAAGTTACTCTTTGTTCTTGACTTACAAATGCACAATTAGAAAAACTTTCCCGAATAATTACTACAGAATACAGTGTACTTTTTAAGTGCAATTTCCACTTTTGATTTTGGCACATCAGAAAAAAAAATGCAATCATTAACTTCAACTTGTGCAATTTATTTTCTTTAGAACATTAATGCTGCATCTTTTTTCTTATGTATTTATTTTCCAAACTCTGCTCCCTTTTCTTTTCCCTCCCTCACTGAGTCCCTTTCCCCACCCTCTCTCCCCTTTTCCTCTGAGAGGGTGGGGCCCCTATACGTATCCTCCTACCCGGGCACAACAATTCTCTGCCAGATTAGGTGAATCCTCTCCCACTGAAGCCAGATAGGACAGCAACGAAAATTGTGTTGCCTATGTGCTACATATGTGCTGGGGGTGGGGTAACGTGGGGTGCTTGTTCCAGCCCCTACATGTTCACTGGTTGGTGACTCAGATTCTGAGAGCTCCCAAGTGTCCAGGCTTGTTGACTCTGTTAGTGTTCCTGTAGAGTTTCCATCTATTAGTGGGCCTTTGATCCTTCTCCCAACTCTTCCATAAGGTGTCTCCACCCTCAGTCTAATGTTTAGCTTTGGGTATCTGCTTCTGTCCTTAATGCTGTATCTTATTTGTGTGATGTTGCTTATTTAAATATTCATTAATGTCCTTCCATAGCTCAGCTGGTTGAGCACAGTATTGTAGAGATGTCTCTTTTAAAGCCCATTGAAGGTAATATTATAAAAATTTATGCTCATTCATTAATTTAAAATAGTCTTTTTTTTCATGTTAACTTCCCCTGGAACACTGACATGTTCAACAAGTTCACCTCCATAACTCTTCCAAGACTAACGGCCCAAGATTGACTCTTTTTCTGAAGTTAAGTCTATATTATAGTGATATTAGATTTTGTGTCATATTCATTAAGTTATAATTTGCAATATAATTTAATTCACACCATTTAATATTAAATATTGTTGATTTAAACATTAGTTAAAACAAGAAAATATGACATAATTTTTAAACTCTTTTCTTTTTATGGTTGAAATTGTTGTAATATTTCTATTTGGTTCTGTGTACCACATTATATTTTCTATGCTTAATTTTCAAATGGTGACCTTTCTACCTCTCAACAAACTTAGCATTATTATAACCATAATATAGCCCTGCGGCAGCCATCTTCTAATAACTCACAAAAAGACCAAGACAAAAGGAAAGAGGAGGGCACTTGCTATATGTTCTTTAGGCCTTTTAGGAAACATGGAGTTGTTACTTTGGCCACGCACATGCGAATCTACAAGAAGGGTAATATTGTAGACATTAAGAATGGGCACTGTTCAAAAAAGGAATGCCCAGTTCTCTTCCGGTCTCTTTGGCCTCGTCGATAGAAGCAAAATGATGAAAGGAAAGTTATCCTTTGGAAAGCATCACAACAAGATGCACACACTGTGCCGCTGCTGTGGCTTTAAGGCCTACTACTTTTAGAAGGCAATCTGTGGCAAATGTGGCTACCCTGTTAAGTACAAGAGAAAGTATAACTGGAGTGCCAAGTCTAACAGACGAAACACTACTGGGACTTGTTGGATGAGGCACCTAAAAATTGTCTATCCCAGATTCAGACATGGATTCCGTGAGGGAACAACACCTAAACCAAAGAGGCCAGCTGTGGCAGCATCCAGTTCATCTTGAGGATTTCAGTCTCAAGATGTTCTGGTTTCAAAAATTAAAAGCCCCACAAGTGTTACCATGGCAAAACTGGAAGTCTACAATGTTACCCAACATGCTATGGGTATCATTGTAAACAAGCAAGTTAAGGACAAGATTTTAGCCAATAGGCGAGAATCAGTGTGCAGATTGAGCATGTCAAGCGCTCAAAGAGCAGAGACAGCTTCCTGAAGCGGGTGAAGGAGAACGATCAGAAGAAAATGGAAGCAAAAGAGAAGGGCACCTGGGTTCAGATGAAGTGCCAGGCTACACCCCTCAGAGAAACACTCTTTGTGATGACTAACAGAAAGGAACTTGAGCTGCTGGAGCCCATTCTATACAAATTCATGGCCTGATGTACAAAAAGGAAATAAAGGACCCAGACTGCAAAGTGTTTATCTTAGGTTAAAGTGTGCTGTCTTCTCCCTGAAAGAAAATGTTAAAGCAAATATTCATTGTCTTTCTTGTTCAAATTTTACTAATTGGCATTCTAATTGGTAGAAGACTTGGTGAGTGGAAAATATACTCTTGATTAGAAAATAAAAATCAAAACAAAAAACATAATAATCAAATACACAAAGGACATGTAAGGTATAATAATTATTATTATAATTATAATAACAACACAACAATAATAATAATCAAAAGCCCTGACAAAGCATTATGAGATAGATGAAGAACCAAGAATGCCATCAGATTTGTTTTGTGTTGGCCATCCATCTACTGCTGGGTATGGGGTCTGCACTTGAGAATGGTTTGTATACTAGTGTGACTTTGTTAGAGAAAACTAATTTTTTCTTTGTGAGCAGTTAAAAATTGGAGTTAGCTTTTTTTGGTTAGGGATATGGGCTGGTGTCCACTTTCTCTCTTAGTGCTAGGACCACATTTGTCTTAAACATATGCTGGCCCTATGCATGCTGTTATATAGTCTCTGTGTGTTTTTGTGTATATCAGTTCTGCTGTGTTTAGAATGTTGTGCTTCCTTGGTGTTTTCAGTCTCCTTTGGCTCTTGCACTCTTTCTGCCTCCTCTTCCACTTGGTTCCCTGAGCCATAAGTGTGTGTGTGGGATTAATGGAGACCTCCCATCATGAGTGGTCCAAGGGTTCTTACTATCTGCACAGTGTACGATTGTGGGCCTCTGTATTTGTTCCCATGTGCTGCAGGAGAAAGATCTCTGATTATGGCTGAGCTGGACATACTGCTCTGTAAGTATAGAAGAATGTTGTTTTAAGTCATTAGCATAACAGTAGTATTTCAGTTTATGTCTTTTCCAGTCTCAGGTCCTTGGCCACAGGGGCAGTGTTAGGGATGGGTTTCATCTCATGGAATGGGTTTTAAGTCAAATCAGATATTGGTTGGTTATTACCACAACCTTTCTGTCACCATTGCACTAGCATATCTTGTAGGCAGGACACTATTGTAGAATGTAGGGTTTTTAGCTGGACCATTCTTTCCCCCTACTTTCTTACTCTATACCAAATTTCTATGGTTCTGTAAATATTAGTTGGCTTGTCAAAGATTTAATAGCTAACATCTATATATCAGAAAATACAAACCATATGATATTTGTTGTTTTGAAACACACTCAAAATTTATTTGTATAATATTTTATATTTTTATTATGTATAATCAAATGAGATTAGTTCATACCTATTGTTTTCTTATTTGACATTAAAACATTATACTGTCAATTTCTTATTGTATTAGTAGTTTATTCTTTTTCTGTATGTCTTAATTTCTTTCTTTTAAGAATATTTATTTTGCCGGGCGTGGTGGCGCACGCCTTTAATCCCAGCACTTGGGAGGCAGAGGCAGGCGGATTTCTGAGTTTGAGGCCAGCCTGGTCTACAGAGTGAGTTCCAGGACAGCTAGGGGTACATAGAGAAACCCTGTCTCGAACCCCCCCCAAAAATGAATATTTATTTTATATGTATATATGTATGTATGTATGTATGTATGTATGTATGTATGTGTGTGTGTGTGCCTGGGGGTCTATATGTATGTATGTACACTACAAATATGTAGGAGCCTGTAGAAGTCAGAAGAAGGTATCAGATTCCCTGAAACTGATTGTTAGTTACAATATGGGTGCTGGGAATTGAACCTTGGTCCTCTTCAAAAACAGGAAGTGCTTTTAATTCATGAATTACTTATCTAGGCTTGACTTGGATTCTTATTTGAAAAGTTTATGTTTTTGAATTGTAGTATTTTAAAAAATAAAAATTATGTGCTTCCCAAAGAATACCACTCATCTCCAAATTCATAACCCAGAAGGAGTCTAAAGGAAATAAAAGGACAATGAGTGAAGCAGAGACTGAAGGAAAGGCCATCCAGAGACTGCCCCACCTGAGGATCCATCCCATATACAAACCCCAGAAACTATTGTGGATGACAAGAAGTGCTTGCTGACAGGAGCCTGATATAGCTGTCTCCTGAGAGGTTCTGACAGGGCCTGACAAATACAGAGGTGGATACTCACAACCAAATATTGGACTTAGCACAGGACCCCAATGAAGGAGTTAGAGAAAGAACTGAAGGATCTAAAGGGGTTTGCAACCCCATAGGAAGAACAGCAATATCAACTAACCAGACCACCCCCTCAGAGCTCCCAGGGACTAAACCACCAACCAAAGTGTACACATGGAGGCATCCTTGGCTCCAGCCACATATGTAGGAGAGGATGGCATTGTCTGGAATAAATGCTTACTAAATGATTTTTAAAAATAGGAGGAGACGCCCTTGGTTCTGTGAAGGCTTGATTTCCCAGTGTAGGGAAATGCCAGGGTGGTGAGGTGGGAGTGTGTGGGTGGAAGGGGAGCATCCTCATAAAAGTAGGGGGAGGGGAAGGGAAGAAAGGGGTTATGAAGGGGACACTGGGAAAGAAGATACCATTTGAAGTGTAAATACATTTTTAAAAATCCAATAAAAGTGAAATGTTTAAAGTCCTTAGTCATCACCTTACACCAATCACAATGGCTATGATCAAAATCTCAGATGACAGCACATGTTGGTGAGAATGTGGAAAAGAGGAACACTCTTCCATTGCTGGTGGGATTGCAAACTGGTACAACCACTCTGGAAATCAATCTGGAGGTTCCTTAGAAAATTGGAAATAGATCTACCTGTAGACCTAAAAGTACCATTCTTGAGGCAGAGGCAGGCAGATTTCTAAGTTCGAAGCCATCCTGGTCTACAAAGTAAGTTCCAGGGCAGCCAGGGCTACACAGAGAAACCCTGTCTAGAAAAAACAAAAAACAAACAAACAAAAAGTACCATTCTTAAGAATATACCCAAAAGATGCCCCACTATACCAGAACGGCACGTGCTCTACTGTGTTCATATTGGCCTTATCTGTAATAGCCAGAAGCTGGAAACAACCTAGATGTCCCTCAACAGAAGAATGTATATAGCAAATATGGTTCATTTACACAATAGAATACTACTCAGCTATTAAGAACGAGGACATCATGAGTTTTGCCGGCAAATGGATGGAACTAGAAAATATCATCCTGAATGAGTTAACACAGACCCAAAAGGACGTACATGGTATGTTTTCACTGATATGTGGACATTAGCCAAAAAAGTACAGAATACCCAGGATACAATCCACAGAACTCAAGAAGGTAAACAAGCTGAAGGTCTCAAGTAAGAATGCCTCAATCCTACTTGAGAGAGAGAAGAAAGCAATCACAGTAGGGAGGAGGGAGGGAACTGGGTGGGAAAGGTGACAGGGAGGGCAAGAGGGGAACATGATCCAGGTATTCGTGGGAGGAATAGGACTGAAGCCCTGAGGGCCAGCAGAAAGAATGGAAACTGACAACCTCTGAAGGTAGGAGGTGGGGGGACCCTCTAGAATGTACTAGAGACCTGAGAGCTGAGAGAGAACTCATGGGGAGGGACCTTAGATGAAATACCCCACAGTGGGGAGAGGGAACTTGTAGAGTACTTCAGTAGAAAGACAGGCCATCAAGTGGAGGGATGGGGTTGCCATCCTACAGTCAAAAAGTCTGACCCAGAATTGTTCATGTCTAAAAGAACTGCAGGGACAAAAATGGAGAAGAGACTGAGGGAAAGGAGGTCCAGTGACAGGCCCAACTTGGGATCCATCTCAAAGGGAGGCTCTAGGGCCTGACGCTATTACTGATGCTGTGGTGTGCTTACAGATAGAAGCCTAGCTTTCCTCCAAGAGGTCCAACAAGCAGCTGACTGAGACAGATACAGATATTCATACTCAGACATTGGACTGAAGTTGGAGATCCCTGTAGTAGAATTAGGGAAAGGCTGGAAGAGGCTGAGGATGATGGTGACCCCATAGGAAGACCAGCAGTCTCAACTAACCCAGACCCCTGAGATATCTCACACACTGAGCCACCAACCAGGCAGCATAAATGTGCTGGTGCCAGGTCCCTGACATGTACAACAGAGGACTGCCTGTTCTGGCCTCAGTGGGAGAAGAGGCACTTAACCCTTGAGAGACTTGAGGTTCCAGGGAGTGGGGAGGGCTGGTGGTGGGCAGGCATCCTCTTAGAGACAGGGGCAGGAGAATGGGATGAGGAACTGTGGGAGGGTGGACTGGGAGGTTGGGTAATGACTGGACTGTAAAAAAAAAAATAAAGGTAATAGAAAAATAAGAAAATAAAATAAAAAACAAAAAATTACCTCCCCTATTACACCATTCCCTTCTCTGAGATATCTAGACACCACACACATCTCCCACTGAGAACCAGTCAGTCCAGTAAGGGGAAAGAGATCCAGTAGCAGGGAAACAGAGTCAGAGACAGCCTCTGCTCCAGTTGTTAGTGGACCAGGTCTCTGACTCTTGTGCCTGATCTTGGGGCTTCTTTGTTTAAGTTGTCCAGCTTTGAAGTAAAGTTGTTTTTGCTTTATCTTATTACATTTTATTTTGTCATGTTTTCTTGTACCCCTTATAACTCTGTTCTCTTCTAATGAGAGACAGAAGGAGGTGGATCTAGATAGGAGAAGGGGTGGGGGAGGAACTGCGAGGAGTAGAGGGAGGAGGAAATGTAACTAGGATATATTATATGGGACAAGGATCTAATTTCAATAAAAGAAAAAACCCAGATTTTGTTTATTCCTGTAACATTTGTGTCACTACTGTACAATTTGGTGAATTTTCTCTGCACAATTGAAAATAATTTATAGTCTAATACTATAAGGAGTATTTATAAATGTATTTAGATATTATAGATTATAAATATAATCATATATTCTATTTACTCATAATATATTATATTTAAGTATAATTATATATATATTAAATATGATTTATAAATATATTTGTTCACTGAATATGTGGTTTGGATCTTGATCTTTATTGATTGCTTTGCAGTATAGGTATTTATTGATAGGAGTATTAAAATAAACTGTATAATTATTGTTATATAGTTTTTCTTTTAAAGTTCTTTCTAGAAATTTAATAAAAGTAATATTCACTCTTTCATTTTGGAGATGGTATTTCTTACAGCAACTCAAAGGCTCTTATCAGATGACTTTTCCTATGTTCACCAACAGTAATGGTTCAGCTTTTAATTTTCAATTATATTTTGAAATAAAATTTATGCCCATTAACTATATATTTCTCTGTTGTTGTATCTTAGTTCACACACTTGTATATAATGTAGAGAAGGAAGTATGGATTGAAATTGAGCTTTCTGTCCACTCATTCTGCCACTTATATGCCATTCCTAGTGATCCTGTGGAGTCATGCACCAAACTCCAGACTGGGAAGCAATCAGCTTTTCCTCAGACTCTACATCTATTGAACAAAGACATACTTTTTAATGAGCCATTTTTTTAAAGTTCAAAAATGATTCTGTAATTGTTTGAAGGGTCTCTTTTAATCCCTTACTCTCTGAAGTTCAAATATTTTCTGTGTCCCTTACGACCTACTGCTTGTTAATGTCAATGTTTTCCTCATTACTGCTGCCTTTCCAGTTGTTCTCATAACTCCTTTTGATTAAGTTCCAAGTGCTTGATTAGCTCTGATTAGCTTCCAGTCTATGTTTATGTGCTTCAAGAATGTGTGGAGAGACATCAAGGAAGAACCCTTTGGAGTTGTTACCATTTACTATGTCAGTCTTGGGTTGCTGTTTCTTTAACTTCTTTAGTTCTTTTCTTTGTATTTTTCAATTATATATTTTTTTAAAAAATTGAAATTGTAATTAATTTATTATTATACTTGGATTATCCTCTTGATGGCCATTAGCAATGTATTTCATCTGATTTTTAAAAACGATTTATTTATTTTTATTTATATGAGTACACTGTAGCTGTCTTCAGACACACACCAGAAGAGGGTATCAGATTCCGTTATAGATGGTTATAAGCCACCATGTGGTTGCTGGGATTTGAACTCAGGTCCTCTGGAAGAGCAGTCAGTGTTCTTAACCACTGAGCCATCTCTCCAGACCATCTGTTTGTTTTCTTATTTATTTTGTGACTCTGTGTGTGTATTATTTACATATATGTGTACAAGTGTGTGTGCCTCTGTGCATGTAGACAACTGTGGGAGTTATTTCCCTCCACTATGTGTGTTCTAAGAATGGAACTCAGGTCATCAGGTTTGGTGGCAGGCACCCTCACCTCTTGAGCCATCTCATAGCCTGCTGGTAACAATTTAACTTTTTTGTCTTTGATACATACACAGTATGTTACAGACGGGTATACAATCCTTTGATCTCTTGTAATTCCCTAACTCATGTCTTCTTTCTGGATTCCCTTAACTAATGTGGAGGGTGGTTGATGTTTTATATGTTTGTGACATTTTATAATTTCTTCCTGAAACTACTTCACTGTTCCTATCAGAGTTCTGAGTGCTTTGTTCTGCTCAGAGACTCTACTGCATTGTCACCATCTCTCGGTCTTCCAGTGAGGGTTTTAGCATCAGCAGTGAAGACCCAGAGCCCATGCCAACAAGGAACTATATACCTAAAGGGAGGATGACTCTGTCCCTTTGTTCTACCTCTTCAGTGAGAACCTCAAAGACACAGTGGTAGGAGATGATGCTAAGGGGATGGCTTGGCTTGGCTCAGTCATGGGCTGAAGGGACAGCTGGTGCCCCACAAGTGCACACTGTTTTCTTTAACAATTAATGTTGTGGGCCCAACCAAAGAACCAGTTTTCCAGTTTCCCCAACTATTAGTTATCTACTGAGCTGCTAGAAATCCCATAAAAGGAATAGAAATGACTGGCCCACTTTCCTGGAAAACTGTGGGGATGCAGATTTTAGTCCTACTTGCCAGTGTTGTTTACTGATGAGGTAAGTGCAGCGGAAGCTATTTCAGGGAGTCTGAAATTAAACATGATTTATTTGCTGCTATCAGTCCCTTGCACTCATTTCTGTTGACTACTCTCCTCCCCACATTATCTCTTTGGGTTTTCTGTTAGTGTTTTCATTGTTTAGACTTTACCATTTTACTGGGTTTGATGATTGACTCACTGCTTCTTTGGAAAGGAGCTTGTTTGTTGATTTTAACTTGGGGATGTCTGACTCCTAGGCTAATTACTCTATTGCCATTAGGCCAATGTTTTCCTGCTTGTTTTAGCCTGGACTTCTTGTGGTGGTGTAGGATTCTGTTTCTGAGCTGTGCCTATCCATCCATGCCTTTCTACTACCTCTTGGCAAATGCTGGTCTTTCTATCTCTACAGTTTGTCTCTTCCAACATGGTTATATATGTACAGTTAGACTTATCATATAGTGATCTTTCCTATGAACTTTCTTCACTTAATAAGGTACATTCTGTATTAGTCTTCTTAGCACGAAATAGTACTTGGGTTAATTTACAAATAATATTAATGTGTGTGTGTGTGTGTGTGTGTGCGTGTGCGTGTGCGTGTGCGTGTGCGTGTGTGTGTGTGTGTGTGTGTGTGTGTGTGTGTGCTTTTTGGGAGTATGTTCATGTATATGCTGATGTGCATGTCTAAGTGAAAGGTAAAGGTTGATTTTGGGTGTCTGCGTTTATTACTTTCCACTTTATTTTTTTGAGACAAAGTCTCTCAGTGAAACTGGAGAACACTGCTTGGCTAGACAGGCTGGCCAGGCAAACAGCTCAGATTCCTCCTGTTACCATCTCCCAGCATTGAGATTACAGATATGTGCTGCCGATCTTGGCTTGTTATCTGGGTGTTAAGGCTCTGAATGTGGGTCCTTGTGTTTGTAACCCAAATGCTTTATCCACTGAGCCATGTCTGTAGCCCTTAAATTTCTTTTTCTATATTTGAACTAGGCACATCTAAATGTGAAACAAAACCAACAATCATAAATAAACCTAACAAAATCAATGTCATATATGAAAATTTTATATCACAGACAATTTTTTTAACACAAACATGCAAATATCTGTCTTCTTCTAAAATGATATAATGTACATATTATTTTCCTACCATGATTTTCACTTATGTGTTATGAATATACCAGTATAATTTTATCATGATTTTCATTTAATATTTTGAATACATAACATAGTTCAAATTCAAATGATATAAAATGGTGAATGTTTGAGTGATGTATCTTCATTCTTATCAATGTTTTATCTTTATTTATTTTCTGGTCTTTTACATTACCTTTTGTGCATATTTCCACCATTTGAAAATAAATACAAGCACAAATATTACAAAATTATATTTTACTTTACTTTCCCTCATCTTTTAAAAAGCAAAATATGTGTTGTTTTATACATTTAAAAAGCAAAATATGTGTTGTTTTATACATTTTTGTTCATGTCACAATAAATCTTGTATTTTGTCTTACAGAACTTTTTACTTAAACAGCATCATATTTTTCAACATTAGCTCCTTCAAATATTTTGTTAAATATTATGCTACAATGAACATTACATATTCAGCATTACTATACATATCTCTATTATCCTAGAATGAATCGTTACAAGTTGTTGTATTTTGTAGCATCAATTCTTTTAGATGTACATATACTACAATCATAATTTAATTAATTGTATGCTCCTCTGAGGAAGGAAGCTTTAGTTAGTACCCTATGATGCCAAGGATATTTTCATATTCATATAGGACCCAATTAATATACATTGGATATAGGGACAAATTTTGGTCTAAGAATACTGCCTTACATTAATATATGAATATATTTCTTATACTAAGAGAATTATACTTGTTAGCCTGGGACTGTAAAAAAGCCTCTAACAGAGGTAGATATCAATGGTCAGCCATTCTTGGGAAAGAAATAAACAGTAGATCCCAGGGTACAGGAAGTCACTAGAGAAGAGAAATCAAGGCCTACACCAGGAATCTAGACAGAAACCCACCATTAATACACACAGATTGTCATCTATTTAGAGCTCTTTCTTCACTTAAAACATGACATATTGCATGTTCCTTTTGTGATTCACAAATTCTCATAGGGAGGTAGTTGTCTGGTTATAATGCTGATGCTTAAAGAAGCAATCTCCAGGTTACACTATATCCTGTCATCTTTAGCACCCAGCATAGCAATCAAAATGAACTAGGTAGAATGCTATCAGAGGCATGCTGTGAATATGTTAGAATATGCTCAGAAGGAGGCAAAGGCAATGAGTGTAAACATCTTAAAAATCCCGGATATCTTACTGGAGGCATGATAACATACAGAAGCTCATCCTAGAACAGGGTGAACAAGTTTGAGAGCAGCTTGCATGAAAAAAGCCATGTTGCTTCTTTTAGTCTTATGTACTAAAAGCTCTTGCTGGCAACACATTATGTACTGGAAATGCTGAAATGTCGCTGTAGCTTTAAGTGGCAGGGAAACTTAGATTGTGTTTTGTACCAGAGGCATATGGCCAAATTTCATTTGAGAGACATTTTATCATTATTTTCCTCATAGTTTGTGAAGATTGAGAAATGTGGAGGCCGGATAAGGTTTCTTCAAAACTGTTTAGATCTCTGTAGTGCTTTATGAATGCTACCTGAGAAAGGGTGGGGCAGGATGCTGAGATATTTCAGCAGAGCTTTCATTGTTGAATGTGCCTTCAGGTGTCTGGTGGTTAAAAATATCCTAAAATGTTTACTAAGGTTACAAGTTATATCAGTGCTCGACAAATGGAGATTCTTTTAGCTCATACAGTGGTCATATAATGTTCTTTCATACATATTGGGAATAATAAACAATAAAATCTAGTAAATGTTTGCTATTCTTTAACAATTATATTAAAAAGAAAACAACTCAAGTGGTTCTGGCAAGCTCATTTTTCTTGTAAATGCTATTGAGAGGAAACTGGATTGTTGCCATCGGCCCTTTAACCTTAATCAAGATTATGTAAATCCACAAAGGCTTACAAAATAACATTATAGGTCTCTTGGCTTTCTGTGCTACTTTATTTTGACTAGGATTGCTCGGTTATCTCCATTGCTGATTAACTGTGGGTGTTTTCTTAAAACTGAATGATCCTCAAAGACCCTTAAGCTTTTTTCATCTCTACCTTCTCTGTGTGGCTACTGAATCAGTCTCTATGCCTTACTACTCTTGTCTCTATTGGTGTATTTCATATCACTTTCTGTTTTTTTTTCCTTTGGAATACCATTCAAACTCTTTCCCTAAACCTCACTGTTAGAGTTTGATATAGATTCGAACATATCCAACTCAACCATCTAGTGATATTATTTTTTCAGTAAACACTTGACACTTAAGAAGGGAGTAAAAAACTTCCAGCAGAAAATATCTTGACAGTATGCTGCCCTACCTCACACCCCACCTGACTGCCACTGCCATTATTCCACGTGTTGTTTCTGGCATGGGTCTGAGATTACATTGATTGCTGAGAAATCTTTCAAGGAAAGAAAGACAGAAATAAATATACTGAAGCATGTACATCTAATTAATAGAAAACCATACATTTCTTGATATTTCATAGTATTCCATGTATTTTCACTCAAATTCTGAATGTTTTCTATATCATTTCTTGAGTATTTTTTATGGAAATCTACCCAAATTCTGTTGTAGACTTATAATACAGCAAGAGTGGACTAAGACAGACTCAATTTTGTACTTGGAGTTATGGGAAGGTTGCTTCTTACTGTTCAAATTCTCTTGATTTACCCATGCTGGGTTGGAAATTGCTTCACAGCTTATACTAGTCTCAAACTCAAAGCATATCTTCTGCTTTAACCTCCTGAGCACCTGTATTATAGGCATATGTCACCACTCAGCAGGGACTCTGGCCTTGTTGAAAAGTAAGTTGCAGATGGGAGCCATCTTAATATTTGAATGACTGTTTTTGAATTAACTAAACAACTAAGCAGTAGTATGGAAAACACCTTTTAGAAGCTGCACCGCACTGTTTCTACTGTCTAGGAGCCATCTGAGTAGACAATTAGAGCAGTGTAGTCTATGCTGTGATACTGCACTGTGGGTGCACAGACATGAGAAACCTAACCTAGTTCATACTGATAATGATCAGGGCCAGTTTTCAGTTACTCTCTTCATCTTAGAAGCTTTTGAGATTATTTTTTAATTCTAAGAAAGAGTAAATTGTTTACTGCACCTTTAGTTTAAGAGAAGTATGTAAGAATGTAAAACACAGTTTAGAAAAAGATTCCATCTAAAATTGTCAAAATAAAGATTATTTTGGTTTCCAGAGAGCCATGAGACCACAAGCATGAGTCACCATACCTAGTAAAAAGTATGTATGTGAAAAATTACAACAGACTTCACTATTAGTGTCACGATAGTAAGCTGTTTGATTCGGATAGTGCTGAGTGTCCACTTTAGTTCTTTCCCTTCTGTTCAGGTACTATTTTGATTTCCAAGAAGAATGCAATTTCATTTTCTAGTTTTTTAAAGTTCTTGGAACTCAGACCAAGATTTAGGTCATTGGAGATTGTGTGTGTGTGTGTGTGTGTGTGTGTGTGTGTGTGAGTGTGTGTAGTGAGATAATGGATAATGACTTGGCTAAATTCTTGGTGCATTTTGTGGGTTTTTAAACTCAAAGTGTGTTAGAATAAAATTAGGTCATGGAGGTGAAAGTACTTATCCTAGTTTACTTTCTGTTGCTGTGATAAACACTGTGATCAAAAACAACACAGAGAGAAAAAGGGCTTATATCAGTTTACTACTTAACAGTCCATCATGAGCAGAAGTCAGGGAAGGAGCTCAAGGCATGAACCTGGAGGTGGGAACGGAAGTAGCAACCATGAAGGACTACTGCATACTGCCTTGCTCTCCATGGCTTGCTCAGTTTGCTTTCTTATACGATGCAGGCCCATCTGTTAAAGGGTAGCACCATCCACAGTGTGCTGAACCTTCTCATGTCAATCACTAATAAAGAAAATGTCCCACAGACTTGTCTAGAGGTCAGTTTGATGGAGGAATTGTAACTGAGATTTCCTTTTCCAGATAACTCTAGTTGTGTCAAATCATCAAAACAAACAAACAACCCAACCAGCCCAGAACTTTATCAAGTTTAGTGTAAAGTGTTCATTATTTTTATTATTGCAGGGAGTTTGAAATGAATTACATCTCAGCTGAGAACACATGATTAGCCATAGGAAATTAAATTACACACAGAGTAAATAATTAGAACTGTCTTAATAGGTCAAATGAAAACTAAACAGAAAATAAGAAAAGGTTGAAAATAAGGTTGTGGCTAAAGTGTACAGGTAGAACATTCTAATAACTAGAATTAACTGAGAGGAAAAAAGAGTTGCCAGAGATCAAAGAGAAGCCACTCCGTGTAATATATAGATGAAAACAGGAAGCCCTTTAAAGAGAGGCTGGTGAGCATCATGTGCCAAGAATTCAAAATGACAGAAAACCGAGAAGAATCTGTGGAAGTGCTCAGCAGCAGGAGTATAATGTAGGGGACCGGCTGCAGTTGAGGTTAGTGCTAGATGCTGCAGGAAGATGGATCTCTGAGAGAAACAGGAAGGGAATTCTGCTTCTTGGAAGACTTTGAGGGGAAGTGCACTTTGTTTATAGTGAGCATGCTTGACTAAAAGGAGTCCATTAAGCTGGTTATGTTGTAAAGTGATTATCAGGACAAACGACATTCTTTTGGATATTTTCTGAAGTTCGGGAGATATGATATAGGAAAAAGGAGTTTTGTACTTTTCTGTGATTATGGTTTGGAATGCTGTCTTGCAATGAGGTGGGCAAAGTACATCAATAGCTGGGATTTGAATGAAACTAATGTTTATTTTATTTTTTTCTGGTTAATTGCAAAATCTTTTTCTTGATATTTTGGCCCTCTATTACTTTTCATTTTTTCTGATCCTTTTTCCTCTTCCCACCTAGTTTCCTAGTGGCAATTTCAAGAAAATGACACATGCCTCCTCCATCGACCATTACTAATCATTAGCTCCTCAGGAAGAGATGGAACCTTATGGGTATCTCCTCTACCCTCGATGGAAAGTTTCCATAGCTGCTATGTGCTCATGGTTGCAAAGGTGATATCATGTTGGAATGGCAGCATTTTATCACACTCTTCCCCATCTTTTGACTCTTAATTCCTTCTCCCTCCTCTTCTGTGATGTTTCCTGGACCTTTGTGGGGAGTGATGATATAGATGTCCTCTGATATGTCTATATTGTCACCCTCTGCAAAAAGAAATTTTTCTGCTTCACTACTTGTCCATGTATATAAACACAAACATTTAGAAGGTAGTTCATTCAGTGAACCATGTGAGTGTGTTACGCCCTTGGGTCCATGCCCTCCACAGGTATTGACTTTTGACTAGACTTGTACTACCTTCCATGGAGCAGACCTCTAATCCAACCACAAAAATGGTTGAAAATAAGGTAGTAGGGGGCTGGAGAGATGGCTCAGCAGTTAAGAACACATTCTTATGCAAGACCTCAGTCCAATGCCCATCTTCCACATGGTGACTCACAACTATCCATAATTCCAGTTCTGGGGATTTGACACCCTATTATGTGGGCATCATACATGCATGTGCTCCACAGATGCACATGAGAGCAAAACACTCACACACATAAAATAAATAAACTTTTTTTTTAAAGACAGAGTTTCTTTGTGTAGCCCTGGCTGTCCTGGAACTCACTCTGTAGACCAGGCTGGCCTTGAATTCTGAAATCCACCTGCCTCTGCCTCCCAAGTGCTGGGATTAAAGGTGTATGCCACCACTGTCCAGCTTAATAAATCTTAAAGAAAATATTAGGCACAGGAGTTAGATCATTCTATTTATTGAGATAATCAATTGGCAGGGCTACTATCAAGTAACAGACGTCTGAGAAAATTGGATACCACACAGTGTATTACTCAACCAGTAATGCAAATTTAATTTTATGTGTGTATTTTTCTTTGCTTGTTTGATTGTTTTTATTTTGTTGTTTTAAAACAGGGTCTTATACAATACAAGCTGTCCTGGAATTTTTCCTGGATGGTCTCAGACTCACAGAGATTTGCCTGCCTCTGCCTCCTGAAGGTATTGTGCCACCATAATTAGCTGTTGTTTTGAGACAAGTTTTTTTTTTGCTTTGCAGTCCAGGTTGGCCTTGAATTCCTGATTATTTTGCCTCAACTTCTCAAGTATGGGGAATATAGATTTTCACAGTATCTGGTCCCAACATTTCTTCTAATATACACATATTTTCTTCATTAAAGACTATCTTTTACATTTTAAAACATTTAAAAATGCTCTTTCTCTGAAGCAATCCATCTTGCACGTGATGATAGTGTAAGATTTAAACTTGGCATTATTTCTTCAAACTTTGAACTATAATACCCTAGATTGATTCTTTAAAGTAGATTTTTATATATTAGGCTCTGCCTGAGTAGAGAGGCAGAGAGAATGCTTGGAAAAGGGGAAGTCATGGGAAATGGTGCCATGTCTGATGGTAAAAAAAACCAACCAAATATCAAATCCCACCAAACTTTAGAAATGTTGTGCAGTCAGTTCAAGGAGAACACAATATCAAACTAGAATAGTTCAGTGATAATTTAGTCTCTATAGCAACATTCTTCATAGCATTCATGAAAGATGAGTAAAAGATTAGGGATTTTAACCATTATATCTTGTCACTACAACTTGGAAGATAAGACTATAAACTGGTGGTCCTTTTTATCTTACTTCGTGTCTTAATACATAAGGCATGTTTTGAGTTTATATCTGGAAAAGAACTGCTTTTATTTTCCAAATTACAATGTCCTTATGAAGAGCCTTGATTCAAATACTGCAAATCATTAAAATATTCAAGCAATTAAATTTGAACTGTATGTAGTGGTATAGTTGCATATTTATGTCAGTATAAATGAATTTGCCCATTTGGTATAAATGGTCATCCTGGACTTCCCTGCTAGGTTTTACTTCCTGCTATTTTCCTCAGTGAAAATGCAGTTTCTTCTTACCCTTTAAGCCTGTTAAAATTTACTTTGTTTTCAAGCTCCTGCATGAGCCCTGCATCTTCCTAAACACCCTGCGCCACATGGCTCTCTCTTTTTCTGGTTGCTTGTCATTTCAGAAGTTACACTGTAGAGTACACAGCTCTCACTTATATAGACCCTAGGAGGCCATGAAATCTAGATGTGAATCCCAGAACCACTCTTAGTTCTTTTTTTTTTTTTACAGGGTTTCTCTGTATAGCTCTGGCTGTCCTGGAACTCACTTTCTAGACCAGGCTGGCCTCGAACTCAGAAATCCGCCTGCCTCTGCCTCCCGAGTGCTGGGATTAAAGGCGCGCGCCACCCACTCTTAGTTCTTTAAGTTGGCCAGTTTATTTAATATTGCTGAGCTTTATTTCCATCTATGTAAAATGAAGTACTTACTGGTAGTATTTATGTACAGTCATTAATGAAGAGAAAATGGACTAGTACATATAAATCACATAGATTGATGCTAGCACATAGTAAATGTTCAATATTTGTTAGTCACTATAATGAATAGATTGCCTGGTCTCAGGCTGTTCTCAGACTCCCAGAGAGCTGCCTGTATCTGCCTCCCAAGTTCTGGAATTAAAGTCATGTGCCACTATGCCCAGCTGGTATAAGAATTGTTAACAAAATTTTAGCAAAACAAATTCAGCAGCATGATTAAAAAAAAAAAAACACTCTGAAAAAAAAATTGCCTGGTCTCTAATGGTGAGATATTTTGCTTTAGCTTAGATTACTGATGACTTGAAAAGGCAGGAACGCTCCAAAGCAGCTATGAAATCAAGTTTCCAACTAAGCAAAATGAGACCCACTAAACCATAGAGGCTCCATTGTTTTTAAGAAGGCAAGTTCTTACCAATGTTATCTAGCTGAGTGTGATCTGAATCTTTATCCTCACTCTAAGAAGCTTATTGAAGAGTGCTTCATGTGTACCATCTTTCCCAGTGATGTGCTGTAACTTTACAAGCTGGAATCCTTTGCTCAGTAGACTCACTTCTGGAGTGGGCAGAATTGTAAAACTTAGAATAAAAGAACCCACAAGCCAAGCAGTGAAGTTGCAGTTTCACATAAGCAGGAAGAATTTTTGTGTAATTTCATGTTTAAATTATTTATCTTAAATTCCAATTTACTTTGATATTTTCATATTTGCTCCAATAATTATATAACTATTGTTTATTCTCATGCTTTCATTTGTGAGGCCAAAGAATGGAGACTCATGATGTAAACCGAAAGGGAGACCCAGGGCTATAGGAACCCAGGCACATGGATTGCATCACCTATTTTGTAGGTAAACAGTTGTAAGACATTAAGCCATGAGTGAGAAAGGTTGTCTCAGCCTGGGCTCATCTGCCTCTCTTTCTTGGAAGGAAAAACTAAATACTTGCTTAACTTTAGTTGTAAGTTATTTACTGTTTAATGTGAGCAATATATGCTTGCTAGAGAGGATTTGAAAAGTACAGATGGTATACTGACACAAAGACGAAAAAGTTGAAAATCATATTGATCTTTAAACATTATTTGGTGGTTTAAATAGTTGAGGTAATCACATAATTGAAAAGTAAGTATTTATATATACATACACAAATCAGGGTATGGGTGCTAGAGAGAAGGCTGAGCGGTGAAGAGCACTGGGTGCTTTTGCTGAGGACCTGGGTTTGATTCCCAGTACCCATAAGGCAGGTTACTGGACCTCCAGTTCCAGGGAATCTGACCTCTTCTTTTGACCTTTAAGGGTACCAGGAACACATGTCATGTCCTTAAAGCACCCAGGACCAGCAGCCCAGGGGTGGTATTAGTCATAGTGATCTGGCCTTTCCCACGTCCGTTAAGAAAATACACCATAACCTTGCCCAGAGGTTGGGAGCACAAATGTCCTTGCACTTACAGATAAATGATTCAGGTAAACACTCATACACATAAAAAGTAAATTAAATGAATTTAAAACATATATATATATATATATGTTTTAAATATATATATATATATGAAACCATTTGACCTTTGTTCTCATTCTTCTTTACAGTTACCAGTAATAAAAGTGTCCCTTTGATTTTTCATGCAAATATAAGGAAATGTGTGTGTGGTAGTTTCTTTTAACCTTGAAGAAGGGTAGTTTCTTAGTTGAGGTTTCTATTGCTGCAATAAAAACAAAACAAAACAAAACAAAACAACAACCAAGGTCAACTTGAAGATGAAAGGATTGTTTTCATCTTATAGCTTGTAGTCTTTCATCCAGGGAAGACAGAGCAGGAACTCAAGACACAAATCTGGAGGCAGAAGCTGATGCAGAGACCATGGAGGAGGGTGCTACTTCCTGGCTTGCTTTGCTCACTTCCTTAAAGCACCCAGGACCACCAGCCCAGGGGTGTTATTAGTCACAGTGATCTGGCCTTTTCCACATCAGTTAAGAAAAGACACCATAACCTTGCCCAGAGGTTGGGAGCACAAATGTCCTTGCACTTACAGATAAATGATAAACCAGGAATGTTAATCACACAATGTCTCATCAATAAAAGAGAAACATAACCTGTTCTGTGCCCAGAAGGCTTGTAATTGAGGTGACTCATAATAGCCTAGGTGACATTTGGGCTATTTGTAGGGCCAGGACACACCTAGCTCTCTCAAGCTTCCGGAAGGAGAACCAGAGGTGGCAAATAGTCAGGGTATCTGTAATGGCTAGGAGCTCCCCCAGGCTCCTAAAACCAGGACTGGAGGTTGCCAATAGCTCGGATGACCTCTATGTTTTTTGTATGACTGAGACCAAAGCAGATCCTCCCTGAGACCCTTATCTATAGAACCTATCTTCACAGAAGAAGTGGCATGCACTTTGAGTCGAGTTCTAATGTAATTATGCCTCATTGTGCCCAGGGGATTGCTTTACACCAGGAAATATTTTCCCAAATTGTACCATACTTACTTATGCCTAAAATCAACTGTCTAGTGTCAGGGTCTAGGAAGGCTGAGCTTCTTCTTGACTCACTGGGGTTTCTACTATGCCGGCCATGCTATTTGCAGAGACCCTTCACACTCAGAGGCCAGTGTGGTGGGGACAGTTTCTCAGTGGAACCTCTCTCTTCCAAAATGATTCTGTGTCAAGTTAATTTAAAACTAGCCAGCACTAGTAAAATGCTCTGGGTTTTGTTATTTTCTTAGCTGACTTTTGCTTTGTTTTGTTTTTCTATATTGAGATGACATGAAACTTGCCACACTATCCTCAAACCCTTGACTTCCTGCTGCAGCTTCTTCACTTCTGGGATTACAGGTATGCACCACAAAGTAGAGCCTTGCTCGGCTGTTTTTCGACTTGACATTATTTCTCCCCTATATCATGGTAATATGTAAAATGCTTCCTCATCTTTATGTTAAAATGTAGCCTTTTCCAGCTCATGCATTTCCTTCGATTTTCTTAAGCAGTTCCCTATTGTTGGTAAAATAACTGGAAAATTCCTTGGTTTCTGGATCTTCCATCACCACGTCAATTCATGCTTCATCTTATACAATCGTACTACTTATTGGGAAACAAAAGTTTTGGAGTCCTCAGTTTTTAAAGTCAACCTCAAAATGTCTCCTATGTTGTTTTAGATGTGCAGATGTCCATAGACTACTCATTAAGAAAATCATTCTCTTTGGTTAATGAGGAAATAGGTAAGTAATGGGGTCCAAGGATTTTATCTCTGGCATAAAAATAATCAATGATGTTTTATTTTATTAAAAAAGCAGCTAAGGAAACAACAAAATATAAAACATTCTACCTCTGCTGCTTAGTATTATTATTTTCTCCTTTATTAAGAACACAAATGAAGAAATGGGCCTATTGTGGTTTTAGTTGTATAATGTGGTCTTAATCCATCAGAGAATCCATGACTTCTGACTGTTCAGGGTTGATTTCTCACCATTCTTAATTACACCCTCTCAGTATTTTGTGAGGTTGTAAAGCTTGTTTGGTTTTAAACCTGTATGAAATACTTTCTGAAGAGGGTTGCCTCCTAAGTTATGATCAGCAAATGTTTTAAGTAGTGATTAACAACTCAGTTGGAACAAAGGCTGGTAGATAAGAGATACAAACTATGGGACACAGGCCAGGTATGTATGTGTGTATTTGTTTGTGCACGTGTGTGTGTGTGTGTGTGTGTGTGTGTGTGTGTGTGTGTTAGGGAATCTGTTGCTAATGTCACAGGATAAACAACTAGGAGAGCCAAATTTCAAGGGTTTGAGAGAAGTGTGAAAAGACATTTTTAACTTTCTTCATAGTTATGCTGGGTATGGATAACTGCAGGTAGCATTTATCCATTCATGCTACTGAAGTGAAAGTTACTATTATATGGAGTTAGTTTGGGAATGCTCCTCCAACTTCTAGGCTTTAGCATCCTTTTATGAATCATTGGTTTGACCAACAGCCATGACAGATGCTCTTATTATCATCTCCAGACTGTAGCTTCACTTTAAAAGATAGAAAAAAATCCTAAAAGCTGTGATGAGACTTGCTATCATTAATCCTTTTACCCTTGGGCCCTCTTCCTTTCAATTCAGACTTCTAGTGGTCCTAGACTTCATATCTCCATTGTTATAGTGAAAAAGCATGTATATTTAGTATTACCCATCTGAATTCAGTTTAGGTGATCCCAAACTTGTTGGCAACATCTAGAGCATCATAATCAGGAGCCAATAGAACATATGCCTTCTCTCTGTCAGGCCTTATCAGGATATTGACTTTGGCCACATCAATACCATAGAGTGACTTCACCACCTGTTTGATCTGCTGCTTTTTGTCCTTGACATCCACAGTGAACACAAACCTGCTGTCCTCTATCTTCATGACTGACTCAGTGGTCGCCGGGGAATTTGATGATGGTATAGTGGTTGTACTGGCTAATTTTGTGTCAATTTGACACAGCTGGAGTTATCACAGANAAAGGAGCTTCAGTTGGGGAAATGCCTGCACAAGATCCAGCTGTAAGGCATTTTCTCAATTAGTAATCAAGGGGGGAGTTCCCCTTGTGGGTGGTGCCATCTCTGGGCTGGTAGTCTTGGTTCTGTAAGAGAGGAGGCTGAGCAAGCCAGTGGAAGCAAGCCAGTAAAGAACATCCCTCCATGGCTTCTGCATCAGCTCCTGCTTTCTGACCTGCTTGAGTTCCAGTCCTGCATCCTTTGGTGATCAACAGCAGTATGGAAATAAATAAACAGAATAAAGCAGAATAAACCCTTTCCTCCCCAACTTGCTTCTTAGTCATGATGTTGTACAGGAATAAAAACCCTGACTAAGATAGTGGTCAAACTTGTTTCTCAGGGGTGCACTCTTTCAAGGATTTTTGGGTTGCCTCTAGAGTAACAGGATCTTGGGCCACCAGAAGGTGTGTGACTTGCCCTGCTGATCTTCTTGTTTTTGTGCCTGTGGATGCCTTTCAGGACTGTCTTCTTAGCTTTCAAAGCCTTCAGGACTGTCTTCTTGGCTTTGGCCTTTGGAGGGGTAAGAGCTTCCTTCTTTGCTTTAGGCGCCATCTTGGTGATTATCCTTTATATCTCCTAATCCTTCATATCTCCTAAGAAGGACTTAGCAAGGTCTTAATTATTCTGTGGCCTTCTATTGACCTTTTGTGAGAACGATTATTCATGGTTCCCTTCTCAGACGAATTAGTCATCTAACTCAGACAAGTTGGGAGGGAAGGGTTACCTATTTTGAGCTTGTATTTCTGGGTAGTCTCAGTTAATCAGGAAGCAAGGCTATAGCTAGTAGGCAGGAACATTTGTTGCCCCTCAAACCTGAAATTAGAACAAGGTATTTTGATTCATTTAAAGAAAGTTAAGTATCACAAGAAAAGAATAAAGTCTTGTATGAGACATTCAAAAGACTTTCTACTTGAACAAGAGAAGCTTGGCCAAGAGTTTAAGATAAGTTCAATTGGGCTGAGGTCAGCTGTGGGACTTGCAAGAGCCTTACAGATTCTGGGAAGGAAGAGGAAGAAGGGTATTGAAAACAACATCCTCCCCCCGCCTTGGTTGTGAGAAGGAACTTCTTCCTCTTTGGCTTCAGAATTATGCTTTGATAAATGCAAAATCAAACCACAACATCTTTAATATATTTTAAAGGACTCTCAATCAAAGGCAAGACATAGGTTCTTTGTGTGTGTGTGTGTGTGTGTGTGTGTGTGTGTGTATACACCTGAGAGCCTGTGTGAAACAGGGATTATAAACTATCCATTTGTGGTGATAATGTCCCTCCTGACTTTTCTCCCTTTATTTCTTTTTCCTATTTCTTTCTTTCAATTACCTAAAGAGATGCCTTATATGAGTCTTAAGCTGTTTTAAAAAAAAAGAACTACTTGAACCTTGTTGAGCATTCTACAATCTAGTTTCTTCTGTTATCATATCTATGAAAAAAAGTTTTCAGACCTCATTTAAGGATAAACTCCAAGAATTTCCCAGTATGGATGAAATAGAATTAATTCATTTTTTTTTGACATAGGATGGTCTTACTATATAGCTCTGGCTGGTCTTGCTTTGGCCTTAAACTTGTAATCCACTTGCTTCTGTTTTCCAAGTGCTAGGATTATAGGCATACACCATCAATGGACAGTCCAAATAATTTTCTCTTTATTTTTTGTCTTACAAACTATAAAGGATGGCTAAAATGTCATATGTTGAATAATCCAAAGAGAGAAGGATGGGTGGAGACATTTCCTCATGGAAACAACTGATATCTATAAAGGCATACAGGATATTTATGTGTCCCAAAGTTCTCTGATGGAAACAACCAGAAATTAATAATATTTCATATTAGTGAGATTAAGTTAATCATACCAATAGGAGAAGTGAAAACAGAAACTCATAAAGGAATATAGTTTTGCAAAGAGAAATATACGATATACAGACATATTTGAAAACACATTCTCTGTGTTTTTAAATCTGAACGTACCAACAGAAAGAAAGACAGAAGTATTAGTGACCTTGAGGATTTTGTTGCTTGAATTACTCACATTACAATAGACAGAAGAGTAAGCCCGTGGGTGGAATTTTTTCCTAAGGTTATAAATACTTGATTACAATGCTTCTCCATTCACTTAGCTAGCATATAGAGTAGCTCAGATGACAGAGAAGAAGACATCCACAATGAGTCATTTATAACCCAGAATTTGTGAATTGCTTCTCCTTTTTTTTTCCTAACTTATCATATTTATAGAGGGCCTCTTCATGAGACCCTTCCTTCTTTTCTTTAATGTTCTGAGGAAGTGAGAAGTTTTCTAACAGTTATGGAGTCTACACAAGATCAGATTCTTTCTGGTGGAACTTAGAAACAGGAAGAATGCTTTTAAGGTATGAAGAAAATGTACAAAGATGATTTCGAGGTTTTATGAATTGCATGGAACAATGGGGACACATGTAGCACAAGGCATATAATATTGGAGCATTTATGCTGTTAGAATATTTGTGTGTAGAATTCAGCCTGCTCAGTACACTTTGAACCAGTCCCTACTGTTGCATAAACTAATTTCCTGAAAGAATATGTAATACTTGTTCTGCTTTTTTTGTGTGTGTGTGTGGTTGAGTCCTGACTGACAGGCTTTGAAAAGCATAACTTGCCTATGGGATTGTAAGTCTCTTCATATTTCCATGATATCATTTTTAATCACTTATTATGAACAAACCATGACAAGCCCGTCACTGGAGTGCACATGAACAGTGTGTCTACACATGCTGCTTCCTTGGACAGAGATTTTTTTTCTTCCCATATATTTTCTACAAAAGTGCTATGCATTTTCAAGATATAACTCAGCTTCTTTCCTCTCTTCCATATCAGTCGGAGTTAAGTAACTTCTTTCTGCCTACTTAGAATACAACGGTTATTTTAGTCAATGTTCTATTGCTATGAAGAAATACCATGACTATGAGCTGTCCTGGAACTCACTCTGTCGACCAGGCTGGCCTCGAACTCAGAAATCTGCCTGCCTCTGCCTCCCAAGTGCTGGGAATAAAGGCATGGGCCACCACTGCCCAGCTTAAAATCAAGTTTTGAGTCTGTTTTCCCCCATTAAATTTTGAGCACTTGGAACAAGGTACTAAACACATAAAATTAAAAGTTAAAAGAAATATATAAACTCAAAGAGTTTGCTAACTAAACAATGGCTGAATCAAATGAATTGCAATGAAAATCTAGTTGGTATATAGTGGGTCAAAATTAAGCATGAAGCCCAATTCATCACTGATATGACTGTTGGTGTTATAGATGGAATAAGTCAAATCTGAAATTTTCTCTAGTTTCACTTTCTTTTTCTACCATCAAGCACTGACCAATAGAAATTTTGTGGAAATGTGAATGTTTTATACTGGTGCTTTGCAAATATTAGCCAAATCTGACTCTTGATATTTGGATATGTGGCTATTGTGATGTACTGCATAGTTTTTAATTTTTATTTATTTATTTATGTTTGTCAAGTTGACACAAGATAAGGTCATTTAGGAAGAGGGAGAAAAGTACCTTCACTAGATTGTCCTATAAACAAGTCTGTGGGGGCATTTTCTTTATTGATGATTGATATGGGAAGGCCTAGCCCACTGTAGGCCACACCATCCTTGGTCCTGGATTTTATAAGAAAGCAGATTGAGCAAGGCATGGAGAGAAAGCCTGTATCCACCAGCGGCCATGGGTTACTGGGTTCCTGAAAGGAAAGCTGAGGCTGGATAGGAAGGATGGTGAGAGAAATAATGAGCCAAGACAAAGTTTTCTGATCAAGGCTCAACTTTAATTCTAAGGGTCTGATTTTTAAGGGAGGAACCCATTTGCCACTATGCCAGAATTTCATAGGTCACTTTGTCAGGATCTCATCAGGAAAACAAGCTCAGCTGCTCAGCAGGTAGCTTCTTGCAGGAAGCTGCAGATATGGCAGACAAAAGACTTTACCTAGGTAAAGAGACTCCACCCTAGGTGGGGTAGCCTGTGGCAGAAACAGGTCTGATTCAGCCCACTCAAGGCTGGGAGGAAGGGCACAAAAGCCAGTTAGTGGCATTCCTCCATAGCCTCGGCCTCCAGGTCCCTGCTGAGTTCCTGCCATGACCTTTCAGGATGTTAAGCTGTAAAAGGAAATAAACCCTTTACTTTTCAAGATGCTTTTGGTCATGGTTCTTTTTCACAGCACAAGAAACTAGTACAGAAATTGGTACCAAAGGCAGGCTGCTGCTTTGACGGTCCTAGCCATATTATTTGGGGGAGGACTGTGGAATTTCTTCAAACTCTAAACTGAAAAAGCCATTAGTACTCAGAGATTAATGGGCTGTTCTGTGGGAACTTTGAAGACAAGAATGCTGAGAGCAATACAGATGATGGAGATCTGAATGCTGATGCTTCAGAGGCAAGCAAAGACTCTATCAGGGTTGTTTGTGTGATAGATTTGAATTAAGAATTTGTGGTTTCTGGTCAGCTGCGAATGAAGAATGAACTTCAATCAATAAGAAACCAGTACCACAGAGATGAATTGCTATGCTGGGACAATCAACGTTAGTTAGCTGGGTCTGAGAACTCTTCTGTGATTAAGAAGGGGCCAGCATCATGAAGTTGAAATTTTTATGGGACTATCTCCCTCAGTGTTAACACAAAAAGCTTTCATTCAGAGGGGGCCAAGAATCCATTTCAAGCTGAGAGCTGAACTTGGTAATCTAAGACGTTTCAATGTGCTATTGGTTTTTGGACGATGAGAACTGCAGGATGAAAGGGCTCATGGAGAGCAACTGAGGTTTGGCACTGGGAGAGGCCAAGGTTGGTGAAGGTGTGGCCTCGGTTGCAATGGAGACCCCAGAATATTGGAGAGTGTCAAAAAGAGCACCAGGACTGAAGTGGAGCCATCCTGAGATAATATGACAAGCTGTGTGTGTTGCAGTGACTTCTGTTTTAGCCCTTTGGGGCCTGGAATGTCATTGTACTCTGAGTTATATGTGCTGTTAAACATATGTTTTGCTTTTATTTGTTTCTGACTGTATTCTGGTTCTTCCTTCCTTTAAAAAAGTAATTAATAATTTACATCCTGACTGCAGTTTCCCCTCCCTCTTCTCCTCCAAGTCCCTCCTCCCATCTACTCCTCTTCCCTTTCCCTTCAGAAAAGGGGAGCCCCTCACCATGAATATCAACCAACTTTGGCCTATAAGTAGGACTAGGAACATCTTGTGCTGAGGCTAGACAAGGCAGTCCAGTTAGGGGAAAGGGATCCAAAGGCAGGCAACAGAGTCAGAGACAGCCCCTGTTATTAGGAGTTCAAAATTAAGACCAAGCTAAACAACTGTAACATGTGTACAGATGGCCTAGGTCAGTCTCATGCATGCTCCCTGGTTGGCAGTTCTGTCTCTGTGAGCCACTATGGACCCAGGTTAGTGGATTCTAGTGGGCGGGGGGTGTCCTTGACCAACTGGCTCATAAAATCCTTCTTCCTCTTCTTCTGCAGGATTCTCAAAACTCCCTCTGATGTTTGGCTGTGAGTCTCTGCATCTGTTTCTATCAGTTGCCGGGTGAAGTCTCTCTGATGACAACTGGGCTAGGCACTAATCTATGAATATCCCAGAATATCATTAGGAATCATTTTCTATCCTAGGTCTCCGGGTCCTCAAGTCAGTGTCAGGGGTGGTCTTCCTCTTGTGGCATGGGTCTCAAGCTGGGCCAGTCATTGCTTGGCCACCCCTACAAGTTCTGTGCCACCTTTAGCCTGCCTAGCAGACTCTAGAAGAAGGAAAAATTGTAGGTTGAAGGTTTTGTTGGTGTCCCAGTTCCAGCACTGGAAGTCTTGCCTGATTACAGGTGATAGCCAATTCAGGTTCCATGTTCCCTATCACTAGGTGTCTAACCTAGGGTTACTCTCATAGATTCCAGGAAGTTTCCATTGCCTTAAGTTTCTAGCTCATCCCAAAGACGCCTTCCCCCATTCTAGTTGTCTTTCCTAGCATTCTCTCCCTTCATCCTCCTCCTACCTAATCCCCTCTGTTTCGATCCCCATCACCACCCCAACCCCAGATCCCTCCCACTATCCAGCCCTGATACATATTCTATTTGCCCCTCATAGTGAGATTGAAGTGTCCCACCTTGCACCCTCCTTGTTACTTTGTTACTCAGCTCTTCTGGGTTTATGGATTGTAGCAGGATTTTACTTTACTTTACAGGTAATATCTACTGTAAGTGAGTACATACCATGTTTGTCTTTCTGGCTCTGGATTACCTCACTCAGGATGATGTTTTCTAGTCATCCATTTGTCTACAAATTTCATGATGTCGCTGTTTTTAATAGCTGAGTAGTACTCCACTGCGTAAATGTACCACATTTTCTTTGTCCATTCTTCAGTTGAGGGACAGTATGCTATGAACATAATTGAGAAAATGTCTTTGTGGTAGGTTGGAGGGTCCTTTGAGTATATGCTTTGGAGTGGTATAGCTGGGTCTTTGTAATAGACTCCTAATTTTCTAAGAAACTGGCATATTTATTTTCAAAGGGCCTGTACAAGGTTGCACTCCCTTGAGCAATGGAGAAGTATTCTCCTTGCTCCATATCTTCACCAGCATGAGCTATCAATTGTGACTTTGATCTTACCTATTCTGAAAGATGTAAGATGGAATCTCAGAGTCACTTTCATTTGCTGTTTCCCTGATGGCTAAGGATGTTGAATATTTCTTTAAGTGGCTCTTCCATTTGTGATTCCTTTTTTGAGAATTCTGTTTATATCTATATCCCATTTTTCATTGGATTAGTTGATTTGTTGATATCTAGTTTCTTGAGTTCTTTATATATTTTGGATAGCAGCCTTCTGTCAGATGTGGGGTTAGTGAAGATTGTTTCTCAATCTGTGGGGTGCTGTTTTGTCCTTTTGATGGTGTCCTCACCTTACAGAAGCTTTTCAGTTTCATAAGGTCCCATTTATCAATTGCCCATCTTAGTACCTGCACAATTGGTTCTGTTAAGGAAGCTGTCTCCTGTGTGTCTCCTAATAACACAGGAAGTTACCAACGTGTTCAAGGCTAATCTCTACTTTCTCTTCTGTCAGGTCTAATGTAAATGGTTTTATGTTGAGGTCTTTGATCCACTTCAACTTGTGTTTTGTGCCAGGTAATTGATATGGTTCAATTTGCATTCTTCTACATGCCAACATCCAGTTAGACCAGCACCATTTGTTGAAGATGCTTTCATTTTTCCATTGTATGATTTTGGATTCTTTGTCAAAAATCAAGTGTCTATAAGTGTGTAGATTTACTTGTGGATCTTCAGTTAAATTCCATTGATCCACCTGTCTGTTTTTATGGCAATACCATATGGTTTTTATTACTATCGGTTGTGAATTCCTTTACTCTGTTTATCATAAGTATTTACTTCTCCTTCAATCATGAACTATATAGTTTTGCTTGATTTGGTTTAGCAGTTACTGCCTTTCAAGTTTAAATTATATAATTATATGCTCTATTGGCTTATAGAGCTTCTGTTGAGAAATATTCTATTAGTATGATCTTTGTCTGTGGCTTGGTACATCCCTCACCGCTTTCAATGTTTTTTTCTTCTACAGTCTACCCATTTAGTGTTTATCTATAACACAGGATGGGAGGTTGTTTTCTCATATTTGTTTGATGTTTTATATGCTTCTTGTAATCAGATGACCATCTCTTTCAAAAATCCTTGCACTCAGTAGACTGAGGCCTCAGGGTGATTGCTGCCCTATGGGCAATCATGTTTCAAAGAGGGAAGGAGAGAGAGAGAGAGAGAGAGAGAGAGAGAGAGAGAGAGAGAGAGAGAGATTGAGATAAGGACAATCCTTCAGACAATTAGATGTTAAGTAAAGGAACTATGAAAATGAAGGGAATAGAATAGGGTCAAAGTCTCTCTTGATGCTGCCATGCAGTTTGGGAGNGATTGCTGCCCTATGGGCAATCATGTTTCAAAGAGGGAAAGAGAGAGAGAGAGAGAGAGAGAGAGAGAGAGAGAGAGAGAGAGAGAGAGATTGAGAACAGGACAATGCTTCAGACAATTAGATGTTAAGTAAAGGAACTATGAAAATGAAGGGAATAGAATAGGGTCAAAGTCTCTCTTGATGCTGCCATGCAGTTTGGGAGACATGTGGACTCTCTCTCTTGATGCTGCCATGCAGTTTGGGAGACATGTGGACTCTGTTTCTTTACTGTGTTCTTCTTCTCCAGTTATATATGATGCTATCTTCATTGAGAGCAGATCCTATGTGGTAGTTTACTTCATATCTTATTTATGGTTTTCTGTCTGACAGTGATTGTTATTACTCTGGACACTCATTCTGTTACTAGGTATTAGATAGGGCTGGCTGTTGTAAAGTTTTCCATTGGCACAACTTAGACCCTGGCACCTTTTAGCACTTGCCATTCCTGGTTATCCCTCTTTTGGGAAACTGATGAGTTTCGCTCCTGTCTGTCTCAGACCAGATTTCCATTGTATAGAACACCTCATGATTCTGGATCAGTACTCTTTCCACACAGCCAGAGAGATTCTTTAAGCCACTTCTCAGACTAAGTCCCCTGACCCTTGTCCTAGGTTCCTGGTGTGGGTTATGACATTCAGGAAGTGATTTGCCTCTCATCCCATGTAGCTGCTGGCTTGGCAGGGATGTCTTTAAAAAATTTTATTTTTTTTATTTTTTTAAAATTTAATTATTTTTTTTTGTCACTCATCCAGTCAACTGCCGAGAACCTATGTGGAATACTGATTGCAGGATTCCTCTCTGGTTAGACTGCAAATATACTGATATTTACTGTGTTTTTGAGTATTTATCCCCTCCCCATTCATGGTCTTTGTCTTTCATGCAGCTTTTATCTCTTACACTGCTCCTGTCTCTCTTCTCTCTAGATTATTTGGTATTGAAAGCGCAGTGTGTATTTTCTGAGACTCTCTCTTTGTCTTTGCCATGGCTTTCAGCTTCTGAAGCTGTACTCATTACACTTAAAGCTGAGTGCTCCTTACTTGGGACTGGACACACCAGAAGACACTCTGTTTCTTTCTTTCTTTCTTTCTTTCTTTCTTTCTTTCTTTCTTTCTTTCTTTCTTTCTTTCTTTCTTTCTTTCTTTCTTTCCTTCTTTCCTACTGTTACCTCAGCACTTTTCTACAGTCACTCCAGAGAATTGCTTCTCTCCAATTACCCTCTAGTTTATTACCTGGTGATTCCAGCCATCTCCCTGCCTGAAGTTTCTTTTAAGCAACATGTAATTGGGTCTTTTTTTTTTCTTTTTTTAAAAAATTTTTTTATTAAATTTATTTATTTATTTTTTAATTATTATTATTTTCTTTATTTACATTTCAAATGCTATCCCGAAAGTTTCCTATACCCTCCCCCGTAATTGGGTCTTATAATTAAAAAAAAAGTGTTTAGTAACTGCCTGTCTCTTAATTTGAAACTCAATCTATAGCCACTTACATTGATTGTTCATAAATAACTCCTCACCACATCTATTTTGTAACTCATATGATGATTAGTCTCAACTGTCAACTAGACGAGATTGGGAAATGTATAGGAGATTAGGAACCCACACAGCTCTGAGTGTTTGTGATAGGATGTTTCCAAAGAAGGTACAACTTCTTAAACTGAGGTTACATATCTGAATGTTGTGGGTTGTGAACAATTTGGCAATAGGAAAAGGTTTCTGAATGTGCAGTGACCTGTGGGGTTTTGGGTAGCACTCACCTATTCTGTACCACACAAGTTCACTGTAGCCTTGGTTCCAAACACAACATCACATTTTCTACTACACATGCCATCACACCATGCCAATACCAGCAATGATGTTTTAAACCCTTTGGCTCAGATTATATGTTATGAATTGCACTGTTAGTACATCTAAAGTTTTCTGCTCTTGTAAAATATTTTATTTACAGAAAGCAAAAGCTTCAGGTATTCTCTGCCATTCTTCCACACAGATCAAATGGATTTTTTTTACTATATTGTATTAGAACATTTGACTTCAAAAATGCTGCTTGAGTGGCTGACTTGAATTTCAAAAAATGGCATGGGATGAAGTTTGGCTTAGGATTAGGACAGAATGCTGACTGAAACTTTATTTCCTCAACTTCTGTAAAAATGTCAAGTATTCTTTTCTGGCCAGTGAGGTGTATGTGGAAAAGTCTGTTTGTCTTGCTTTGGTGCTCCTTATTTCTTGAGCATCTATTTTCTTTATCTACGAACTTTCTAGGCTTAAGTGTTGTATGACTTGACTGAAAAAATGCCCCTCATATACATGGTTATTTGTATCCCTTTATAGGTTTGGGAAATTGTTCTCCTGTCTTTGGTTAAGATTTATCCATCCTTGGCAATACTAAGATTTGAATCCTAAAACCCCAGATATTTGGTCTTTTTATGTGGTCTCAAAGTTTACAAGAGCTTTCTTTGTTCCTTGTCATTATTTTTTCCTTTTTTCTTAGCATATTTATACTTATAGTTTTTAATTTTGTAACATTATAATTATGTATTTTCTCCCCTCCTTTCCTCCTTGTAGTCCTTCCTATGTACGCATCTTTCACTTGTTCACATGTATGTGTTTTAAAATATATAAATACAATCTGTTCGATGTGTTTTAAAATATATAAATACAATCTGTTCAGTGTAAATAATGTTAGTTGTATGCATGGTGTCAGGACTGGCCACTTGGTACTGGAGAACCAACTGGTGTGCTCTTCACCTTCGAGGATTTCTCTTGCTTTAAGCATTCCTTGCCTGCTTGCAGCTTTGGGGATAGCCTCTGCTCTAGCTGTTGGGGGCCCCACATGGAGATTGAGCTAGACATCTGCTACATGTGTTCTAGGGATTTCAGACCAGTCCTTGTATGTATGCTCTTTGGTTGGTGACTCAGTCTCTGAGCTTTCCCAGGGGTCCAGATTAATTGACTGTGTTGGTCTTCCTGTAGAGTTACTATTCCCTTCAAGGCCTTCAATCCTTCCTCTAACTCTTCCATAAGAGTATGAAACCTCCATTCAATGTTTTGCTGTGGTTATCTGTATCTGTTTTAGTCAGCTGTTGGATAGGGCCTCTCAGAGGACAGTTATGCTAGGCTCCATTCTGCAAGCATAAGAGAGTATCATAGTGTCATAGATGGGTGCTTGCCCATGGGATTTGTCTCAAGTTGGGCTCGTCATTGTTTGTCCATTCCTTTGGTCTTTGCTCCATTGTTGTCCCTGCATTTCTTTTAGACAGGACAAATTTTGGGTTGAAAATTTCATGGTTGGTTGGTGTTCTTATTCCTCCACTAGGGGTACTTCCAAGCTACAGGAGGTGGCCTCTTCAGGTTCCATTTATGAACTGTTAGGCATTTTGGCTAAGCTCAACCACATTGATACCTGGGCGCTTCTACCATCCCAGGTCTCTGGGATTTCCTGGAGATTCTCCCTGCACCCCCGCCCTAGCCCTGTAAGCTTCAGATTTCTATTCATTCCCCCAGCTCTCTGGCCCTCTCTCCTCTCTCTCCTCACACCTGATCCTTCTTCCCTTCTCTTTCTCCTCTCCCATCTAGTTCCCTCCCTCCCTCTGCCTCCTATAACTATTTTATTTCCCCATCTAGGTGGGATTTAATCATCCTTATTTGGCCTTTCCTTTTCCTTTAACTTCTTTGGTTTATGTGGTGTATCATAGGGATTCTGAAAATTTTGGCTAATATCCACATATTAGTGAGTACACATCATGCATGTCCTTTTGGGTCTGAGTTATTTCACTCAAGATGATCTTTTTTTCTTTCTTTTTTTAAAATATGGAATGCTTCATGAATTTGCATGTCATCTTTGTGCAGGGGCCATGCTAATCTTCTCTGTATCATTCCAATATATGTGCTGCCAAAGCGAGCACCACTCAGGATGATCTTGTCCCAGTCTATAGTCTGCCATTTTGTCAAAATATAATAATGAGAGTGTCCTTTGCCTTACAGAAAGTTTAGAGTTTCGTGAGGTATCATTTATCAAATATTGATCTTAGAGCCTGAGCCATTGATGTTTTGTTCAGAAAACTGTCTCCTGTACCAACGTGTTCAAGGCTAGTTCCCAATTTCTTTTATATTAGATTTAGTGTATCCAGTTTTATGTTGAGGTCCTTGATCCACTAGGTCTTGAGTTTTGTGCAGGGTGATGAATATGGATCTATTTGCATTCTTCTACATGCTGACATCCAGTTAGACCACACCATTTGTTGAAGATGCTTTCATTTTTCCATTGTATGGTTTTGGATTCTTTGTCAAAAATAAAGTGTTCATAGGTTGTAGGGAACAAAATAAAATAAAAGGGAAGGCCCAGGGGGTGCCCAAGGGAAGTTATGAGGAGAAAGATGCCCATGCCCCACCAGAGTTTCCCTATTCTCTGGTCAGTCAGGCGTAGGGAGACTGCCAGGCACTTTGTACTCGGCCCCGATGGCGACCTTCCTGGAGCTACTTTGCTAAAGCCACCAGGGTTGTGGGAAAATGGAATGGGGAAGAAGTTCCTAACAATGAGCAGAGAGTGTGTAGCAGTCCTCGATGGAGCAGAACAGAGACTCTGTGGTTTAAGAGCTTTATTATAGAAATGCAGGAAGAAAGAGAGGAGAGAGAGAGAGAGAGAGAGAGAGAGAGAGAGAGAGAGAGAGAGAGAGAGAGAG
>NC_034613.1:92343519-92346687 GCF_900095145.1 Mus pahari
GGTCAGAAGCTTGGGCCATTGCTTATGTGACTACTGACCATGCTTCTCTTGTGGGGGCTGTGGGAGGTGGTACCTTAGGCAGGGGCTGGAGTTCCAGGAGTCTGAGAGAACACCTACAGTGTCTTTCAAGTGAATTATGACTATCAGGGTTCAGACCTCAGCTCGACTGGAGACGAGCCTGTAATTCCCCACATCTCCCACTTTGTTTTTGTTAGAAAAAAATTGGGGAGGGCATCACTGATGTGACTGTGTCATTAATTATGAAAATTTAGAATAGAGTGGAATTATCAGAAGAAAATATATAGACTAGAGAAGTAGCAGAACAAAGCCAGAGTAGTAAGAAGAGTTGAGGGTAAGAGTTGAGAAGGCAAGACATTGAGTTGAGAAGGCGAAAGATTGTACAATTGATTAATCAGTTATTTCATGAGTAGTACAATTTGAGGGTAAAAACATCCATTTTGAACAGCCATTAATTAATCTAGATAGACATCGTGCTTTCCTCACTATCATATAACTTTCCCCAAAGTTCAACAGCCATTTGGCTTTAGCAAAAGAGTTCATCTGAAGATGGAAGGTCCCTTGTCTGTCTTCTGTGGTTCAACACTTGTCTCGGGAGTGAGATGAGATTTTTGGAGGAAGGCAGCTTTGTCTGTAGGTCTCTGTAGATGGCATTGTTTCAGATGGATCTGCGGCAGAAGGTCCCATGTGGACATAGACCTGTAGAGTAATTATAACAAATGAGCAGAATACCAGCAGAGGATATCTTCATAGAGTGAATAGCAAAAGTTATGCCTGCAACAGTTTGCTTAGGAGCACATCACAGTCCCTTTGGATGGCTAAGAAAGAAAATAGGTATGTGGGTTTATTTTTTGGACTTCAGTTTGATTCCATTGATCAAGCTGTTTGTTTCTGAACCAATACCATGCAGGGTTTTTTTAGTTACTATTTCTCTGTAGTGTAGCTTGAGGTCAGTGATGATGATTCCTCCAGAAGTTCTTTTATTGTTCAGGGTTGTTTTGGCTATCCTGTTTTTTCTTTTCCATATGAAGTTGAGAATTGCTCTTTCCATGTCTGTGAAGAATTATGTTGGAAATTTGATGGGGAATGCAGAGTCTGCAGATTACTTTTGGTGAGATAGCCATTTTCACTATGTTAATCTTACCTATCCATGATCTTGGGAGATGTTTCCATCATTTGTTAACTTCTTCAATTTCTTTCTTCAGGAACTTGAAGTTCTTGCCATACAGATCTTTCACTTGCTTGGTTAGAGATACCCCAAGGTATTTTGTATTATTTTTGCATATTGTGAAGGGTGTTGTTTCCCTAATTTCTTTCTCTGCCTGTTTATAATTTGTATAAAGAAAGGCTACTGATTTGTTTCAAGAAAATTATCCATTTCATTTAGATTTTCCAACTTTGTCAAGTACAGGCTTTTGAAGAAAGACCTAATGATTTTTAATACTGCCTCAGTTTCTGTTGTTATATCTCTTGTTTCATTACTGATTTTGTTAAGTTTCATACCCTTTCTGTGTCTTTTAGTTTGGCTAAGAATTTGTTTACTATTTTGTTTTTCTCAAAGAACAAGCTCTTGGTTTTCTTGATTTTTTTTTGTATTATTTTCTTTGTTTCAAATCGATTTATTTCAACCCCGAGTTTTACAGTTTTCTGCCATCTACTCCTCTTGGGTGTGTTTATTTCTTTTTGTTCTAGAACTTTCAGGTGTGCTTTTAATGTGGCATTATGAGATCTCTTCAGTTTCTCCATGAAGGCACTTTATGCTATAAACTTTCCTCTTAGCACTACTTTCACTGTATCTCATAAGTTTGGGTATTTTGTGCCTTCATTTTCATTGAATTCTAGAAAGTTTTAAAATTTCTTTATTTTTTTACATGAACAAGTGATCATTGAGTTGAGAGTTGGTAAGTTTCCATGAGTATGTGGGCTTTCTATTGTTTTGTTATCCAAGTCCAGCCTTTAGTCCATGGTGATCTGACAGAATACATAGGGTTATTTCAATCTTCTTGTATCTATAGTGAGCTTGCTTTTGAAAGGTTCTGTAGGTATCTGTTAGAGTCGTTTGGATCATAACATCTGTTAATTTCACTGTTTTTCTGTTTCATTTCTGCTATCCATCCACTGGTGATGGAGGGGTGTTAAAGTCCCCCACTATTATTGTATGGAGTTCAATATGTGAGTTGAGCTTTAGTAAAGTCTCTTTTACAAATGTGGGTGCCCTTGAATTTGGGGCATAGATGTACAGAATTGAGATTTCATCTGGGTGGATTTTTTTTTTTTTGGTATTAAGTGTCCTTTGCTATCTCTTTTGATTACTTTTAGTTTAAAGTCTATTTTACTAGGTAGTAAAATGGCTATTCCAGCTTGTTTCTTGGGTCTGCTTGCTTGGAAAATATTTTTTTCAGCCCTTTACTTACAGGTAGTGTCAATCTGTATGCTGAGGTGTGTTTCCTATATGCAGCAGAATGGTGGTTCCTGTTTACACATCCAGTCTGTTAGCCTGTGGCTTTTTATTGGTAAATTGGGTCCATTGATATTGAGAGATATTAAAGACCGATGGTTGCTAATTCCTGTTATTTTGATGTTGGTGATGATACTGTGCTTGTATGATTCTCTTCTTTTGGTTTTGCTGTGAGATAATTTCTTGTGTTTACTGGGGTCTAGTTGCCCTCATTATTTTGGCGTTTTTCTTCTACTATCCTCTGTAGGACTGGATTAGTAGAATGATATTGTTTAAATTTGGTTTTGTTGTGGAATATCTTGGTTTCTTCATCTATGGTAATAGAGAATTTTCCTGGGAATAGTAGTCTGAACTGGCATCTGTAGTCTCTTACAGTATGCAAGACATTTGTCAAGGCCCTTTTGGCTTTTAGAGTCTCTCTTGAGAAGTCAGGTGTAATTCTGATAGATCTGCTTTTTTATGTTACTTGGTACTTTAACCTTGCAGTTTTTAGTATTCTTTCTTTGTTTTGTACATTTAGTGTTTTGGTTATTACGTGGCAGTAAGATTTTATTTTCTGGTTCAATCTATTTAGTGTTCTGTAGGCTTTTACGTTGGCCATTTCTTCTTCTTCTTCTTCTTCTTCTTCTTCTTCTTCTTCTTCTTCTTCTTCTTCTTCTTCTTCTTCTTCTTCTTCTTCTTCTTCTTCTTCT
>NC_034613.1:92346698-92354253 GCF_900095145.1 Mus pahari
ATTGATAGAGGAGAAAGTGGGGAAAAACCTTGAAGATATGGGCACAGGGAAAAAAAATTAAGGGATTTATTTGTTTTCTATTTAAAGTCTTCTATCAGTTTAATTGTGTTTTCCTACATTTCTTTAAGAGATTTATTTAAATCTCTCTATCATCTTCATGGAGTGAGATTTAAGGTCACACTCTTGCTCTTCAGGTATGATAGGGCATTCAGGGCTTGCTATTGTAGGAGAGCTGGGTTCTTGTGGTACCATATTGCACTGGCTTCTGTTGATTATGTTCTTGTACTTGCCATTCGCCATCTAGTGTTGGCTGGCCTGGTAGTCCATGGAAATAGTAAGCCTCTAGGATTGTTTTTCCCAGATAACTGCAGGCCTCCCAAAAGTCAGGAAGAGCTGAGGGCTGGGGTGTGAGGTGCCTATAGCTGATTACAGGTAGAGGTATGTACCAGAAGGATGATAGAGCTTTGATAAGGCAGGGAAGAGCTAATGGTTGTTGGGTTTGCTGGGTCCCAGCAGGCAAGGGAATTGGGTCGTGGGCATCTCACCTGTGTGTCTCAGGTTGGAACAGCCCTCCTGGGATGCAGGAGTAGCTGTGGGGTATGAAGTGGTTTGATGATCTGAGATTGCAGGTGGAGGTGTGATATGAATGTTCTTTTCAACCTAAGGATTTTACGTTTAGTTTTTGAAGTTTCTTCTGTCTGTGAAATTTTCTGGTAAAGTATTAAAACATCCCTGTTTTCTGGAAACCCATTGAATTTATCTTAAGTGGTTGCTTAAAATTCTCTGCAAGTTTCGCGATACTGGCTATGATCTAATAGTGTCTTGTATTTACATTATTTTGTTACATAAACTCACAGTTCTTAAAATCTTTTATTTGTCAGCATAGATGTTATCTGGACAGTTGAAGATCAATTATTGATTCCAGTCTTCCTAAGCTGAATTTGTGCCTTTCTTTTTTAAAAAAAAATCTGCCTATTTTCTATAGTCATGTTCATTATTTCAACATTGGATGGCACTATGGCCCTGATATGTTAGGAGTTTAATTTTGGATTACTTTTATTGTTTCAGGACTAGGGGGAAATTTGTGTTTATATTTGTCTCAACTACACTATTGTATTGTTCAAAATAAGTGAATAATGTAAAAAGAGTAGCCCCAGAAGTATCTTTATAGTGCTGATAGCAGACAGGCACCTTGTTCTACAGTTCCTAGTCTGTGGTTAGATAATGCAGATTTCCGCCCGCCAGTCATCATTGATGAATCAGCTGTAAGCCTATGTGTGACACCAGTACCACAAAACTGTATCATAGTCTGGGCCTGCAGTCCTTTGTCACCTGCCAGAATAAGACTGGATTTAGACAAATTTTCTTGCTGCTATGGGCTATCTATAGCTGAATTGGACTCATGGACCAATAGCATTGCAAATAGATACATGTTATGGTAGATTTGCTAAGCTGGGTTACATCTAAGTTTAGCAGCTACCAGACCTTGTACAGTGTTAGGAAGATGACAACTCATTTCACGGCGGGAACTAATGTCCTTGAAATTTGGTTCTATCCCAAAGTACATAGGTCTACTCCTCATGCTGGAGCCTGCCTGACAGGTTTATCTGAGCTCTGTATGTAGCACCTTCAGGTTTCAGTGGTTTCTTGTAGCAACCATGGCAGCCTGACACTGTGCACAGATAGAGGGCTGCATCATATTTTATACTTTTCCCTTCACTGGGAGGAGTTCTGCTTTTCGCTCTGTCATTTGGTATTGGAGCCAGACACTTGATCTAGGGCAGTTACAGTGGCTCAGTTCATAGGTATTTGCTCCTTGGTAGGTAGGAGTCATGGGCTTTACACAACACTGTTTTACTGTGCCTGAAATGGTACTGCATTCCAAATCTATCATAATTCTTTCCTCACAAGTGAGTGGTGCCTCTTTCTGTGACAAGAATTGCTGGCAGTTGGGGAGGGGACGATGTAGGTAACTCTTTTTTTCTTTCTCTTTCTTCAGTTTGATATCTCATTTTCTTATACTAATAGTAAGTATCATGGCACAGTACCTTATTTCCTTTCATCTCCTGAAGGGAACATGAATAGCTGTATATTTATGTAGAGAAAGCACCAGATGATTCTGTTTTGCTGACATCTGATTCTCTATTGCAGTTTTCCAAACCTATGACCTTTCAGTGAAAATGTTTTGTTCTGTTTCTTTTTTGCCTGAAATGTTATCACTGCATCAGCCAGCTATAATGTTAGATATTTGCCATGACTACTTCAGTCAATTCCCTCAGGAAAAAGTGATGCATTCAAGCATGTTCTGACTGGCAGGAATTTTGAGTTCTTGTGGAACCTCTAAATAGAAGAAGGAAGAGGGACATGTAAACCGGCCAAGTTCCCCAAAGTATGCTGTTTTTAGTAATGTTAGTTTATCACCCCTCCCCTTAGATTATGGTTTGCTTTTAAGAAATTTCCAGAATTATGAAAAAGTTACATTTGATACTTTTCCCAATGTTCTTTTTTTCCTCTCATGGAGGAAAGGATTTGTAATTATAATTCCAGATATCAGTTTCTTTTTGGAGCATTTTGAATTTTTTCTAAGCTCGCCTTCCCAGATCTACCTCACTACAAAAAGGAAAGTTACAGAAAAGAGGAAGTATAATTATGAGTGGTGCTCCCTAGGTACCTGCTCATCTTCCACAGGCAAGGCCTTCTGAAGACTCCCCTTCTCTGCAATAGCACATGTATTTGCTTAAACTTTGAAATACCATCATTTTATACATAAACTTACTTGAATTAATGCATTATGCAGTTGAGAGTATATTAGTATTATTCATTGGATTGAACTTATGAGAGTAAATATTATCATTACTAGTTATAGTCATTTATTAAAAAGAAACTATGCAATCATGAGTATTATTACTAGAGTCAACTAGTTTATTGAGTTTATCCAGGGGATAAATGATAATTACCATGGTCTCTAGGTCTTGGTTCTATTCTAGATCTGTTTAAGATAATATTTATGTGCTAGGTTTTTCTTTCACTTTCCAGATTCCCTATTCCTCAAAAAGTCTGCGTGCTCTTGACATCATCTTGCTTAAAATCTGCTTCCTTAGTTTTGAACAAGGCCTTTGCTATTTCAAAGGTTTTGTATTACAAAGTTATCTTGCAAGGTTAAAATGTTCATTAATTCAGAGGCAAGCAGATCACTGCTTGCTCAAGGCCAGCCTTATCTACAGAGCAAATTCTGGGGCAGCCAAGGTTATACAGAGAAACACTACCTCAAAATCCCAAAACCAATCCAAACCAACCAACCAACCAACCAAACCAACCAACCAACCAAACCAACCAACCAACCAACCAACCAAACCAACCAGCCAACCAAACCAACCAACCAACCAACTAACCAACTAACTAACTAACCAAACAAACCAACCAAGCAACCAACCAAACCAATCAACCAACCAACCAAACCAACCAACCAACCAACCAATCAAACCAACCAAACCAACCAACCAACTAACTAATCAACCAACCAACAAACAAACAAAAAGCCCCCAAAACAATGTTTTTTCCCTTAGTGGTACATAACAAATCTACATAGGAACATAGTATGATTTCCTATAAATGTGCTTTCTTTGTCTTCCTCTTTAAGCTTGCACATCTCTCCTTATCCATCCACCCCATTCCATTTTCAGCTGGAGCTGCTAGGTCCAAGAGATACTCTGGTCAACACATTTTCCAGTACATGCCTTGCTCAAAGGCAGGCACCAGCTGCTATATTGGGTTTCTAGAAATTACTTGTCAAAGGCAGTTGTCCCTATATTTTTCTTCTGTGAAGAAATGTTATCCAGTACTTGTTGAGAGCCCTTGGCACAAATACTTGCTTCCTTCAGTTTGGGAAGTGGGCAGTGTGAACAAGTGAGTGCATCAGATATAAATATCACATTAGAGTTGACAGTTCCTAATGTCTCATGGACAGATAAAAGGAGAGCCAGAAGTAGCAAAGGAATTCCAGAAATGCTTGATGTGGTAGTATTAAAATCACCTTAGTTATTTTATGTGCATAAATGATTCATTTGCTCAAGAATCCTTTGGCTCATTAGAACTGTAAATATCACTAAATGTGTGGCAAATGTATTTGAACTTGGATATTAAAATATTTCTATATCCTTACTCCCCAGTCAGTTTCTCTTATAAAATAAGCTAAGTTCTATTCTAATTCAATTGAAACTAAATTTGAAGTACAGTTACAACAGTAATTTATAAACTCACACCTGAATTCTTCAGTCAAGCAACCAAAGTTTTTAACAGGCTCTGTTCACATGGTCCAGTCATCTTACCCCTTCCTCCTCAAAAACTGCTACTTTAACTTTGATCCTATGCCAGCATGCCATCGTATTGCATCCTCCACTCAAAGCAATATAAAAATAGAAATGTCATGGGGCCACTGGGAAACAGAAGAGTTCTTGGTGGCAGGGGATGAGACAGTGTGGGGAGAGGTGATGCCAAGAACTGGGCATTGGTCTGCAAGGCATACTTGTAAGTTTTCAGTTTTGACTCTCTATAAAATAGGGCCAAAGAACAACAAAAATGACTTTAATCCATGATATTAAATATTCTCATTGCAATTACTGTGTGGAAGAAAAACTGAAAGTGTATTGCCAGATCAGTTGGTCATGTATCTCTAGTTAAATTCCATGTGCTAATTGGACTCTTAAGCATTCAGAACTAAAGTATGTGTGTCCTAGAAACCAAGTAGAATAACAGTGTGTTGCTAAGGAGACAACTCCATTATTGCCATTTGGCACTGAACATCATATGTTGAGTTATTCCTTTGCATCTTGGACATTTAAAACACATCATAATGTGCCACTATATATTCAGTTAGAAATTCCCATATTGAGGCAACAATGATATCAGCATATTTTATGACATTCTATTTGAGCAGAAACCTAGATTTTCATGCATTGAGTTGAATGAAAACATCATTTGGATACTTTATAAATTTCCTAGTTATGGATGTTCTATATGACAATATTTTTATATGCATTGCTCATTTGAAGTTTCTATTGACTGCAATAATTATCATGTAACTTGGCTCTTTTAACAACAGTGTGACTAGTTAATTACTATTAGCTCCCATATACTTATGTAAGAGCAAGACAGGAGATTGGTTTAGTGTGACAATGATTTGGTGTGGCACCCTTTGTGGAAGAGCTAAGGTTAGTAGATAGATATTTTTAAATTCTTGTCTCAGTCTTAACCTCATTTCTTCATTTCAATGGTTACAAGATATTATACAGTCTCTATTTCATTTGCTTTTCTGCTTCAGTCTTGTTTGTTGTTGCTGTTCTTTCTTCAAATAATTTGTGACACTTACCACTCTGAGAATGTTCAGTTACTCTAGCAGACTCCACTTCTTCACAATGCACTTTCTTCTATCACCACCTCCTAAAGCTGATTTTATGGAGTATACTTATACTTTGAATTTCTATTTCAATTTGTACTTAATTGCATAGCTTTATTTTTATTCATAAATTTTATTTTAATTAAAACCATAAAATATACTTTGGGAATAGCTTAGAGTAAGGTTCCTGGGTAATTTTGTGCTTTTTAAGAAAAGATTTATTGGGCTAGAGAGATAGCTCAGCAGTTAAGAGCACCGATTGCTTTTCCAGAGGTCCTGAGTTCAATCCCTAGCAACCACATGGTGGGTCACAACCATCTGTGATGAGATCTGATGCCCTCTTCTGGTGTGTCTGAAGACAGCTATAGTGTACGCCTGTACATTAAATAAATAAATGAATAAACCTTTTTTATTTTTATTAGATATTTTCTTCATTTACATTTCAAATGCTATCCTGAAAGTCCCCTATACCCTCCACCTGCCCTGCTCCCCAATCCANCCACTCCTGCTTCCTGGCCCTGGCATCCCCCTGTACTGGGGCATATGATTTTCACAAGACCAAGGGCCTCTCTTCTCATTGATGGCTAACTAGGCCATCCTCTGCTACATATACAACTAGAGAAACAGTTCTAGGGGGTATTGGTTAGTTCACATTGTTGATCCTCCTATAGGGTTGCAGACCCCTTTAGTTCCTTGGGTATTTTCTCTAGCTCCTTCATTAGGGGCCCTGTCTTCTATCCAATAGATGACTGTGAGCATCCACTTCTGTATTTGCCCAGCATTGGCATAGCCTCACAAGAGATAGCTGTATGAGGGTCCTGTCAGCAAAATCTTGCTGGCATATGCAATAGTGTCTGGGTTTGGTGGTTGTATCTGGGATGGATCCCTGGGTGGTGCAGTCTCTGGATGGTCCTTTCTTCTGTCTCAGCTCTGAACTTTGTCTCTGTAACTCCTTCCATGGGTATTTTGTTCCCCATTCTAAGAAGGAACAGATTTAAAAGAAAAAAAAAAAAGGAAATATTTATTTAGTCAGGTATGATTGTGCACACCCATATTCCAGGCAGAGGCTGAGGCTAGGTGGAGGCGAAGGCAGGTCTATCTCTAAATTTGAGATCGATGTGGTTTACATGCAAAGGTCACATGAAACATATTAAGATAGTGAGGACCAGAGAGGAGGAAGGGAGAGGGGAGAGTAGAGAGAGGAGAGGGAGAGAGATGATTTGGTATCTAAAAACTTATATGTGTGTACATGTCTGTGTGGAGGTATGTATAGGACCACAGTTGTCTGTGGTCAGACAAAGGTCTTAAATCCCCTGCAGATGGAGATATATAGTCTGCTGTGCCCAATGTAGTCAAGAATTTGAAGTCAGGTTTTCTGTAAGAGTTGGGAGTACTCTTAACTCTGAGCCACCTATCTAATTCCACAAACTATTTTTGATGGTTAGTTTCATTTCCACTAGACAAGAAGGAAGGAACAAGTTTTTATGAAACCTTATCCTTAATGTATCTCTCAATGCAGTCCTGGCTTGACCAAAATTCTCTGTGTAGACCAGGGTGTCCTCAGACTCATGAAGATCTGCCTGCTTCTGTGACCCAAGAGATGGGATTAAAGACATATGCCACAAACAGGATCCCAATGCAATATTATTAAGAGAGGGGACACTTAGGAGTTGATTGGTCTTAAAGGCATGAACCCTAATTGCCTCTTAAGAAGAAAGCATAAAAGCAAACCGTTATGGGTGGGATTAGAACCCATTTTAAAGAGATAAAATAAATAAAACTATTTTTTAAAAAAAATCAAGGTCAACATACAATAGAGATATCTATGCACTTGTTTTTTAATTATTTTCTTACATATTTTCTTCATTTACATTTCAAATGCTATCCTGAATGTCCCCTATACCCCCCCCTGCTCCCCTGGCCACTCACTCCCACATCTTGGCCCTGGCATTCCCCTGTATGAGGCATAAAAAGTTTGCAAGAACTCACTGATAAGCAGATATTAGCCCAGAAACTTAGAATACCCAAGATACATTATGCAAAACAGAAGAAAACCAAGAAAGATGACCATTGTGTGGATACTTCATTCCTCCTTAGAATAAGGAACAAAATACTCATGAAAGGATATAGGTACAGAGACAAAATTTAGAGCTAAGATGA
>NC_034613.1:92356483-92362449 GCF_900095145.1 Mus pahari
GATCAAGTAACCACAGGTGTGTGGGTTCATTTCTGGGTCTTCAATTCTGTTGCATTGATCTACCTGTCTGTCACTGTACCAGTACCATGCAGTTTTTATCACAATTGCTTTGTAGTACAGCTTGAGGTTAGGCATAGTGATTCCCCCACGGTTTCTTTTATTGTTGAGAATAGTTTTTGCTATCCTAGGTTTTTTATTATTCTAGATGAATTTGCAAACTGCCCTTTCTAATTCAGTGAAGAATTGAGTTGGAATTTTGATGGGGATTGCATTGAATCTGTAGATTTCTTTCGACAGAATAGCCATTTTTACTATATTAATCCTGCCAATCCATGAGCATGGAAGNTCTTTCCATCTTTTGAGATCTTCTTCAATTTCTTTCTTCAGAGACTTGAAGTTCTTATCATACTGATCTTTCACTTCCTTAGTTAGAATCACACCAAGGTATATTGTATTTTTTGTGACTATTGTGAAGGGTGTTGTTTCCCTAATTTCTTTCTCGTCCTGTCTATCCTTTGTGTAGAGAAAGGCCACTGATTTGTTTGAGTTAATTTTATATCCAGCTACTTCACTGAAGCTGTTTATCATGTTTAGTTGTTCTCTGGTGGAATTTTTAGGGTCACTTATATATACTATCATATCATCTGCAAATAATAATATTCTGACTTCTTCCTTTCCAATTTGGATCCCCTTGATCTCCTTTTGTTGTCTAATTGCTCTGGCTAGGACTTCAAGTACCATATTGAATAGGTAAAGAGAAAGTGGGCATCCTTGTCTAGTCTCTGATTTTAATCTTATCCTAATTTACCTTTGGTACCTGGTATCTTTCTAGGAATTTGTCCATTTCATCCANGTTTTCCAGTTTTGTTGAGTATAGCCCTTTATAGTAGGATCTGATGATGTTTAGATTTCCTCGGGATCCATTCTTATGTCTCTTTTTTTCATCTCTGATTTTGTTAATTAGAATACTGTCCCTGTGCACTCTAGTTAGGTTGGCTAAGGGTTTATCTATCTTGTTGATTTTCTCAAAGAACCAGATCCTGGTTTGGTTGATTCTTTGAATAGTTCTTTTTGTTTCCACTTGGTTGATTCCAGCCCTAAGTTTGATTTATTTCCTGCTGTCTACTCCTCTTGGGTGAATTTGCTTCCTTTAGTTCTAGAGCTTCTAGGTGTGCGGTCAGACTGCTAGTGTATTCTCTCTCTAGTTTCTTTCTGGCAGCACTCATAGCTATGAGTTTTCTGCTTAGGACTGTTTTCATTGTGTCTCATAAGTTTGGGTATGTTGTGGCTTCATTTTCATTAAACTCTAAAAACTCTTTAATTTCTTTCTTTATTTCTTCCTTGACCAAGGTATCGTTGAGTAGAGTGTTGTTCAGTTTCTGAGTAAACGTTGCCTTTCTTTTATTTATGCTGTTATTGAAGATCGGCCTATGCACTTGTTTTATAACATTTTTATGTTAGTTTACAAGGCCACAAGGAATCATACTATTAATTATTTACATAAAATACCTTATAATATATGTAACTTCATGTATAAATATAAAAAAGTTTAATAAACTTTTCTCATCTGGCTGATGACGCTCCCTCCAAGAACCAAAGACTTCCTAGCAAAGCCCCCAGTACCAGACATGGCAAACCTTCTTTTGAATTGTTGACCAGGGCTGCCTAATAAACTCCCAAAACATACAGCTTATTGTTCCTTCCCTTGGTTTCCATCCAGAGGTAGAATATAAGTCCCTATTGCTCAAGATACCATGCACTTCAGAAACAAGGCCCAGAGTCCCCTGAGCTGGAACTGACTTGGATGTTAAGTCCCCAAGGTCTGGTTTTCATAGGACCATAAGTCATCATGCAAGCTTCCAAAGGAGGGAGGTAAACAACAGTCCTCCCCAGTGACATGTAGGTAATGACCTATGGAGTAGTGGCACACATACCTTGGTGGAATAAAGAGCTTTAATTGGACTTAAGACCCACTCAAAAAAAGAAATACCATGCTCAATAGTGGAAATCTAAACAACTAATCAGTGCTAGTGAAATTATGGTTATTAAAGAAGAATTTACAGTGATTAATTTACTTAAGTAACACAGTCTATCACATCAATCTATAAACATTTGTCCTTATTCCAACAGGTAAGTGTAGTCCTCACCCCTCATCAAGGAGACCATACCAAACAAACCGAAATGAGACCATAACCAACCAAAATGCAGAGATGTGGAAGCAAGTTTCAGTGAATACATCCACAAAAACACTTTTGTACCTAAAGTTCAGGGAACACTGTGAGATAAGGACTGGAGAGATACTAAGAGTCTGAGGATCAGAGAGTTTGCTGTGAGATTGTGTCTCCTAGTAATACCAGAAGCTACACCCATAAAGTCTCACCCATATGACCACTCAAAAGTTAGCTGAACAAAGATGACATCAAGGAACGTGCTAAACTGGACAGGAAAAAGTACATGAATCTTCATCCCAGCACAAAGAATATATATTATATATATTATATAATATATATTCTATTCTATTCTTATTCTATTTCTTACCTTCCATAATATCTCTTCCTTTCACTCATGATCCTTTCTCTAGTTCATGACCTACCTATAAGCATACATATGTAAATATATACATGCATATGATGATTTAAACAGATTGTGGTGTGTGTGTGTGTGTGTGTGTGTGTGTGTGTGTGTATGTCTATGTGTGTGTGTATACACATGAATTCAGGTACCTATGGAGGCCAAAGCCACTGGATTTCCCTAAATCTGATTACAGACAATTGTGATCCACCAAACATAGGTGCTGAGAATCATCTTGGGTCCTCTGCAAGAGCAGTACATATCTAAGATTTTAAATATGAGGGCTGTAGAGATGAGTGGTTAAGATCCTTGGTGTAGTGATGTTTAGAGAACACATTTTTTTATTTGGAAAGATGAGATGATTTGGAAATAGTGTGTGGTTACATGGTAATGTGAATGTAAACAATGTTGCTGTAATTGTCTCCTGGAATGTTTTTCAGATATTAGTTTATTTTAAGTGGTAGTTGTTATCTTCTTTTTACCACACTACCTATATTCTCTCCTTCAAAGAAGTTTACCACAATTTACAATTCCCCAAACCAGAAACATGAGGGAATTTCCCCCTCCCCTTTTTAAACAAGTCCCTTCTTATCTTACTTCTAACTTCTCTTGTCTCAAGCTATCTTTCAAAACTATTTGCTTCATCTAATCCTGAGTTATCTACTTTCTGTATGAGAATTCATCAGTTTCTTAGCCAGCCTTAAAATTTATACATGATTTTTTTTCTTTTTGCCTCTGTTCTGCTCTTCCTTGGATTAACTGAAAATATGCATGGAATTCTTAGCAAGTTACCATTTTCTGCAGAGTAAATTCCAAAGGTCTTAGTTTGTAGTTCTGCTAGGTCCTTCGTGGTCTGCTTCTTCTGCACTATCTAGCCACATGCTTCCACTCAACCTTATCCTTAGTTCTAAACATAGTAAAACAAAGTTGCAGTGTTTACTGTCTGCCTCCTCACTAGGGATTATATCTTATTGATTTATTTATCCTCCATACCTAGCACAGTACACCACATGTAAAAGAGCCTTAAGTGTTTGTCAAGAGCAAGAACTTATAATGTTTTCTTATATCACTTTAATAATTTTGAGACTAAATCTTTAGGAGACTTAAATCACCTAAAACCTTAAAACACCTAGCACCCTCACTCATAAATATTAAAATGGCCATATTCTCAATAAAAATGAAGGCTCCAAATGAACTCTCTATTTATAAACAATAAAATGCAAGCTAAGTAGTATAACCTACTGCCTGTCTATTCTTAGCTTTAATATATACATAAAGAAGCCCTCTGTTGACATGATACAAGCCAACAGGACTTCACTTATCTCACTACTTAGGAATTGAGGGTCACTGAGCAAATTAGTTCAATTTACTTTTTAAAAAGATTAATTATGGTGTCACTCATATCCACTCCACATAACTGGTACTGTGAAGGATTAAATGAGACAATATTTGAACATTGATCTTGGAATGTTATGATAATGTTATTATAACCACTTTGAAATGATTAGAGCCACTTTGAAGTCCTTTGGCGGAAATAGATTCTTAGTATAAATTCATTTCGTAAAATAAATTATTATCATTTTGATATTTGCACTGGGGTAAAAATTCATGGTTATTAAGTTTTCAGATTTATCTTACTTAATCTTTAGTGAGAAATGGTTAATAAATAACTACTGACTATACTATTTTGGTCTAAATTATGCTGGAGTTTCAATGCTGCAGTATTCAATTTGAAAGTAGAACTGTATTTAGTTATCCTTATTAGGAGGAAAATTAGTAATACATAGAAATTACTTCTTAATATCTCTCATTAAATTTTGTTTCCATTCCATTTTAATCAAGCAGAAAAATTTCCAACATTAAATATTTTTAGCTAGGCCCCAAACTTTCTAGATGTTAAAGAAAACAATTAAAACCATGTCTGTGATGGTTAAAGTTGTTGAATATTTTTCAAAATTATTTCTCAGCCATTTGTATCTCATCTTTTAAGAACTCTCTGTTTAGTTCCATGCCCTATATTTCAGTTGGGTTGTTTGTTTTCTTAGTATTTAGTGTTTTTTTAAGTTTGCTGTATATTTTAGAGCAGTGGTTCTCAACCTTTCTAATGCTATAACCTTTTAATTCACTTCCAGATACAAGTAAGTGAGTATATCTGCATGTGAGCAGACCTGCCTGGAGACAGATATAGGAGCAGTGTCTCAGTTCCTAAGACCATGGAAAATATGTGTTTTCCAATGGTTTTAAGTGACTAACTCTGTAGGGGTTGACTCACAGGTTGAAAACTGCTGTAATAGATATTATTGCTCTATCAGAGATATAGCTAGTTAAAACTTTTGCGCATTTTATAGGTTGTCTTTACACTCAAAAAGTGATGTCCTTTTCTGTAGAGAAACCTTTTAGTTTTATGAAGTCTCATTTATTATTTATTAGTCTTGATGCCTAAACTATCATAATCGTGTTTAGAAAGTCCTTTTCTGTACCTAAGTTAAGGTGCACTCCTCACACTCTTTCTCTATCAGACATGACCACTGGTACAACGGAGGTGTGAAACTCAATGAGTTAACTGGGTCCCCTCGAAAGGTATACTGAAGGTGACAACTATTGGGTAATACTTAGTACATGTCAGAATGTGACTTTAGAGATCAAAGAGGAATGCAATGACTAAGATGTTCACACATAAAAACACCCTTTACATGACTTATAGGTCCAGCCCTAGGCCTTTGGCCTTTGCCACACAATCAACAAAAGATTCCCATCAAGACTTCTCTCCAATGTACTGCAGTTGCCCTGTGTCATGGAGATCCTGCAGTTCTGGCCCCTTCACATAGGAGTAACCAATCACTTTCTGATTGTAGTTGAGTCCAACTCCATAAGATGAAACCCATACCTAGTACCATTAATGGGTCAAAACATTATGGCTAGATAGGTCAAAGACCCTAGGGAGGAACCAACTACTATTATTCTGCTAAATAGACTCAGTATTAAACCAACTCCCAATTATACCCACAAATCACTATACCTACCAACCTCCAACGGCCAGTTGAAGCTACATTTTGATCATTTCCTTCATGGTGATTCTGTAAAAATTGCCAGTTGGAAAGACTTGATTGAACTCTATCTAATGGGGAAAAGGCATAATCATCACTGCATTAGAATATAAACCTTGGATCTTCTGAGCAAGTGCTCCCTTTCTGCAAATAGAAAAGTTGTGTTGCTGAGCTGCTTTCACTGTGTGTTCCTTCATGAGGCACTGAGGTTATTCTTTGCTTCTAACAGGGTCATTATGGATATAATTGGTTAAAAAAAATGACCCCATACTAGAGTAAGATAGACCCTTAATCCAATATGACTAGATTGCTGGTGTTATAGAGGGAGGGAGGGAGGGAGGGAGGGAG
>NC_034613.1:92363516-92377041 GCF_900095145.1 Mus pahari
AAAAAAAAAAAAAAAAAAAAAAAAAAAAAAAAAAAAGAATTTAAGAATTGCTACATAGCCATGGTATCAAAACTATGCTGTTATCATGAAAATAGGCATGTAGATTAATGGAACAGCTTAGAAATTAAAAAAAATCCATAAAATTATAACCAAGCGATGCTTGACAAATATGACCCAAACAAACAATGGAGAGATTATGGTTCCTTCAAAAATAGTGCTAGGAAATCTGGAGATACACAGTAGAAGGTTAAAATTTGATTGACTTTCTTATTCTATATAAAAATCAACTAAAAATTCATCAAAGATCAAAATATAAGAAACCAAAATAACCTGAAACTATGGAAATACTAGAAGAAAACAGAGTAACTCCCCAAAGTAGACCCCTAAAGCCATTGACATGAGCACACTTAAAAAACATAATTTCGAAAGCTCAGGAAAGAAAACTAAAAAGAAATAGATGGGATTGTATTAAATATAAATGCTTCTACGTAGAAAATCAGAGATAATCTAGAGAGTTGAATTAATATACATATAAAAGCATATATGTGTACACTCAAAGCCCTATATTTATAACTAGCCCAATTAAAGATGGGAGAATGATCTGAATAGACAAATCTCAGAAGAAATAGGAAAAACAACAATATCAACCAACCAGACCTCCCAGAGCTCCCAGGGACTAAGCCAAGGAGTATACATGGCTCCAGCTGCATATGTAGCAGAGGATGGCCTTGTCAGGTCTCAATGGTCCTGGGTCCTATGAAGGCTCCTTAGATGTCCCAGTGTAGGGGAATATGAGGGTGGGGAGGTGGGAGTGGGTAGGTGGGTTAGAGAAAAACCCTTATAGAAGCAGGGGGAGGGAGGATGGGATAGGGGTTTTCCAGGAGGGGGGGAGACCAGGAAGGGAATTAACATTTGAACTGTAAATAAAGAAAATATCCAATAAAAAAATTTTAAAAATGAAATAAAATAAAATGATCAATATGATAATTTGTCAGGGAAACTCAAATCAAAATACAATATTTTACTCTAATTATAGTAGCTATTAGAATAACAAAAGAAGTAACAAGTCTTACTCAGACAAATACAGACACCCACAGTCAAACAGTAGATGGAGCTTGGGAACTCTTGTGGAAGAATAGGAGGAAGGATTGTGGTCCCTAAGGGGATAGGAACTCCACAGGAAGACCAACAGAGTCAACTAACCTGGATCCTTGGGGCTCTCAGAAACTGAACCCCCAACCAAAGATCATACATGGGGTGGGCCTAGGCCTCTCCACACATATGTAGCAGATGTGCAGCTTGGCTTACATGTGGGTCCCGAACAACTGGAATGGGGGCTGTCCCAAAAGCTGTTTCCTGTTTGTGGGATATGTTCTTCTAGCTGGGCTGCCTTGTTTGGCCTCAGTGGGAAAGGATGTACCTAGCCTTGCAGAGACTTGATACACCAGGGTGGGGGATACCCAGTGGGACCCAACACTCAGAGGAGAAGGGAAGGGGGTTTAAGGGGAATAAGTGTGGGAGGGAGTGTCTGAGAGAGGGGAAGTGAGTAGGATATAAAATGAATAAGTAAAATAATAATAATAATAATAATAATAATAATAACAGTTATTTGAATAAAAACCATAAAGGTTATTTGACCTACTATGAAAAAAAAAAGAAGCAACAAATCTCAGTCAAGGTGTAGAAAAAGGGAAGAGTTTATATTACTACATTTTTATAATGATCAAGAAAAAATATGGATAGTTTTCAGAAAAATAAAAAAACCCTACCATATGATCTAGCTATTCCATTTTGGGAATGCATAAAAATGAGATCAGAAAGTAGATACCTGAACTCTCATATCAGACCTATTCAGAATGACTGAGATAAAATCAAATTCAGGGCGCATCAAAAGAGTAGTAGACAAAGAAAATATGTTACATATTCAGAATAGAATTCTTTAGCTACAAAGAACAAAACTGAATTATTTACAACAAAATAAATGGAACTAGAGATTGTTATGATAAATGAAATAAACCAGACACAAAGTGAGTGACTAGTAGCACATGGTTTCTTTTCTACATGGAGGTTAGAAAAAGTTGATATGAATGTAAAACAGTAGAGTGAGAGTGAATAAAGGAAGGCTGGATATGATCAGTGAATAGTACATCATGTATTGAAATATTCCTCTGAATGTAAAAATTAATACATATTAAGATAGATGAAATATTAAATAGTTACAACAATTATCAAGATAAATCTCAGAAAATGTAGCAAGGAAAATGTTTTAGATCCAAAATGAAGAATTTTCCATTACAAAGTCCCTTGTTAGTAAATACTGGAACTCTTCAGTGCTGAAGACACTATGTAGGATGGAAAGTAACAGCATCAAATACAGGGTTTGACCTCAGAGAGCAAATGATAGAATCCTAACTCTGAACTATTAAAAGAGCAATCTCTTGGTGTCTGGGTTTGTACTATGATTCTGCAGTGTAATTGGAAAATTGGAAAATTGGTGTTTAGATGCTTTATTTCTTTGGCTATTTATTGCCCTTGGTATTTCTGTATGAATTTTAGATTTTTTCCCCTGAAAGATATCATTGGAAAGTTGATAGGATTTCCATGCAAAATAGGCCCCCATTGTTAATACAGCTATTTACACACTATTAATTTCTGGTGATCTATAGTACAGGAGATTATTCCCTCTTCTAACATCCTCTTCAATTTATTTTTTCAGTATTTTATAGGTTTTCTTAGATAATTTTTCTACCTATTTGGTTTGAGTCATTCCTGGGAGGTTTTTAAGTAATAAATATTGTGGTTGTTTTTGTTTGTTTGTTTGTTTGTTTTTAACAAAACTTCTGGTTTCTTCTATTTCGCTTATGCCCCAGTACTCCTTTTTCTTTAATGTCCCATATCTTTGACTTTTTTTTTCTTCTCTTTCTTGTTAAGGTCATCTGTGTTGTTGTGAGGTCTTCACCGGAGAAGACTGCTCAGACATTGCTTTAAGCCTTAAGTCTTTACTTCTTGGCAAGCAACTACACTGGCTGTTCAGGATTCCAGTATAGCCCTGAGCCTTTCTTGTGTTGAGCTTTTAAGCCCAAAATACATGTTCTGAGCTGACATACTTTAGTTACCAAGAACAGTTATTCAGAATCTGAACTCTAGAAGTTCAAAAACAAAGTACATTTTGAGACTTTCCCAGAAGTGTATGGACTTTGATGGATTAGGTCTAAGGTTTGTTTTTGTCAGATAGTGATGGTTACATGCTGAGTATTCCACCATGGAGTCAGTTGTGCTAAGGTCTTGGGGCCTACTAAGATCTGGGCCCAGATAAAGTGTAGCCATGGGTTTACCAGTGTGTACAGAACTGAATACTGTGTTTTCCTCCTCCTAGATGCTGCTAGTTGTCAATATTTCATCAGTAAGTGCTATGACCTCCAGAGTCCCTCTTTCATCCATCCGTAGGTGACTGTTGGCTGAGGTGTAGTCTCACTCCTTGCAGGGATTTTTTTAAATACTTTCAGGAAAATAGCAGGATACAAAACTCAAAAACCACAACTCTACAGCTCTCTATACACAGAGAGCACACACACTGGTCTTTTCCTGATTTCTTTCTCAGCAGCCCATTCTTGGGAGCGTTATTAATCTGGCTGAGGATTTGAGTGTTAAAAAAAAAGTGTTTAAAAAAAAGAGTAGAGACAGTCTACAACCTTGTAAATTTCTTGATTTTAGAGGAAATCCAGCTATTTTCCACATTTAGTATAACTTTACTAAATTGGCTTTATATAGCTTTTATTATGGTGAGTTATGTTCCTTCTATTCTGAGTTTCTTTTGGCTTTTATCATGACATGATGGTTGAGTTTCCAACATTACTGTTCATTATGATTTTCACCAGTGCAGTGGTTTGTAGAAGGCATTCTGGGTTAGAGTTAACCTTCATGAAGTTTTGGATGTAATTTTGGATTGAATAAGGAAATTGATTGTACAACTATATACAATTATATGGAAAATTGATATTTGGCAAGGGTGATGTATTCTGTTGTCAGTTTGGTTGTTGCATAGACCAGGAAAATCTTCCAAATAATTTCTTCATAATGCCTGAAATGTCATCATTTGAGATGTAGATCCTCTCTTATGTAATACTTTTCATATTGCCTAGTTTTAGAAGTAAACACGCTCTATGAGTATTGAACTTCCAGTTTCCTTTGAACATGCATAATGTTCTTCATTATGAGAACATTGTCAGTTTTTAACTGGTTGTCCTGATGCCACTAAGGCTCCAACATTGAGTTTATTTTCTCTGTGGATTAAAGAATTAAAAGACGGAGAATGTTTGAAAGTTAAATAAATGCAATGTTGGCTTAAAAAGACAATTTTATTAGAATTTAAAAGGAAAAATCCTAAGCAGGCTGACTGTAAATCTCAGCAGTTGCCTGGAGGAAGAGAACGGAGATGAGATGGAGGAGGAAAAGCTACATCATTTGTGTTAAGCTGCCATGGAGGTCAGCCATATGACCTGGGTTACGGGAGGAGTACAGGAAGCATGAAATCCAAAGTGTTAGGGAAGGCCAACATGTTTGAGAAAACATACTTGGAAAGGAGATAATAGAAAAGTAAAGTTAAAAAAAAAAGAAAGAAAAGCATACAGACTCCACAAGCAGCATGGTTATGCTCTGTTAGAGACTGGACTAAGAAGTAGGGGTTCTGGGAGGAAAAATTATACTATCTTATGAAAGGAATAATTAATTATGTCTGTCTCTTTAGCATGACTTAAGAGGAGTCCTCCTTCCTTGGAGTCGTCCCTCCTAGCAGTGGTCCCTTGGCCAGGTGATCAACCTGCCTAACTGGATTAATTTGTTTATGTTTTTGGGTAGCTTGAAGTCTCAGGTCCAGCAATTCCATCCTCTTGAGGTGAAGAAACTAGTTTTCCTTTACTGGGCCTTTCCAGTTGCTATGTCAGTACTACTTTTAACTAAAAGTAGACACACTCTTAGTTTGAAAAAAGAAGTGATATTCACCCACTTCTTGAAGCATCATAATTCTCTTTCTGTGGTCCTCATCAGTTCTACCAAATCTCCAACTGCCAACTACTTGTTTCCTGCTTGACTCCTACATATATTTGAGTATTTTAAAATGTTGATCTGTATTTGCTCTGAAAAAAAAAAAATAGTGTCTAACCAGAAGCCAGGTTGTAAAATTGAAGCTTTGTTGATACTTGGCCTGCCTTTCAATGGTTGGGACCCTACCTCTGCAACCCCACTGTCCCATGTAGAAATGTGTTCCTGGTGCATCAAGTCTGCTACTGTTTGTTCACCACTTACTAAGTGCCAAGTATTGTACTAAAGTGTTTATATTACTTTGCATTTACTCGTGCAATAAATCAGAGAGGGAAGATCTCTACTCTAAAGATAAGAAAACAGAGCCTCAAAGAATTTCAATAATTTCATCTTAGCTCAAAATTTTGTCTCTGTATCTATATCCTTGCATGGATATTTTGTTCCCTTTTCTAAGGAGGAATGAAGTATCCACACGATGGTCTTCCTTCTTGGTTTTCTTGTGTTTTGCAAAATGTATCTTGGGTATTCTAAGTTTCTGGACTAATATCCACTTATCAGTGAGTGCATATCATGTGAGTTCTTTTGTGATTGGGTTACCTCACTAAGGATGATATCCTACAGATACATCCATTTGCCCAAGAATTTCATAAATTCATTGTTTTTAATAGCCGAGTAGTACTCCATTGTGTAAATGTAACACATTTTCTGTATCCATTCCTCTATTGAGGGGCATCTGGGTTCTTTCCAGCTTCTGGCTATTATAAATAAGGCTGGGAACTTTCAGGATAGCATTTGAAATGTAAATAAAGGAAATATCTAATAAAAAAAGAATTTCAATAATTTGCTCATGGTCCTTTAGTAAGTGTCAGTCTGAGTTTCCAGAGTTTTTCCAGAAGGGCTCCCTATCTCTCTACTATTATTTCACTCTTCTAAAATGACCTGTTGTGCCCCATTTCATTCCTTCAGGGTTTGAATTCTACAGGACAGGGACAAACTATATGTGTTATCTTTTCTTCTACCTAGGAACCTACCCCACTCAAACTGTCCCTATATCCATGTCTGCTTCAGTTGAGTCCTGTGACCAGTTTTTGGTCATTTTGTATTTTTAGTCTGCTTCCTTCCCAGCCTTACATCTTTCCTGTTCACTCCTTTCATCATTTTTCATACCTCTTCAATATTAGACTGGATGTTTCTGGGTTCTTTAGTTTTCATTAAGCTTCTAACCCAGTGGCTCTCAATCTACCTACTGCTGTGACACTTTAATACAGTTCGTCATGTTATAGTCATCTCAACCATAAAATTATTTTCATTGCTACCTTATAATTGTAATTTTGCTACTGTTCTGAATTGTAATCCCAAAAGGGGTTTTGACCCACAGCTTGAGAACTGCCTCTCTAGCCTAAGAAGAAGACATACAAGAGCAGACATTTGCCAAGCGACTATTATACACTGACCTATTCAGGTAAGCCATTTTTCATAAATGGGTTTTAATTCAGTCCTCCAAGCTCCTAATTTAATTATCATCATTTATAATCCAGGTCCAGGGAATGGAAAAGTTAGGCAATTTTTAGAGACCTCGAGAAAGAGCATAAATAAAGTTTTGGAAACAGAATTTCTCCTTTATTGTCTAGCTAGCTTCAAAGACTGGATTCTTTCTTCCTTTACACTAATAAGACATTGCCTTCTGACATCAATTCATTGGGGTGCTTTGCTTTGTAACACAGTGGAGGGGCAACAACAACAACAAAACAAATCAAACAAACTTACTTAAACTCCCTACCTTAAAAAGCAACAAAGAATCTTGTGTCATATATTTTGGTAAATAAAATCCCAACTTTTCTGTACTATTAAGAGTCCCCATTTCCAAGGTGCAGAGAAGTTAAATAATTTAACTAAGAAGAGAACTTGGCCTGGAGTTCATTTCTGTCTCACACCAGAGCCTCTTTTCTTACCTCAAACACATTATTTCTTCTTTTAGTCTAAGAGAAAACATAGAGAGGATCAGATTTATAAATATAAGAATATTTGCCTAAGTGAGATATGTATTTTCCATTGCCAGTGGTGCTCAGGCTTTACAGGGCCTAGACAGTGTTTAAGAGTCAAAAATAGGGCATTGGTGTTTATAGATAACTTAGTGATAGAGCAAGTGCTTAGCATACACCAAACAAGCAAACATAAAAAACGTTTAATGGACAAAAATTATTTATGGTAAGTCAAGTCATTATCTTAGGGTCACTACTGCTCCAATGAAACACCATGTCCAAAGAAATTGGGGGAGGAAAGGGTTTGTTTAACTTACAACTCCACAACATACTGTTCATTATCAAAATCCATAAGGGTAGGCACTCACACCAGGTGGGAACCTGAAGGCAGTAACTGACACAGAGGCCATGGACTGGTCTGGCTTATTGGCCCCATGAGATTGATGCAGCTTACTTTCTTATTGAACTGAGGACCACCAGTCCAGGGGTGGTCCAACACATAGCGGACAGGTGGCTCCCCAATCAATCCCTAATTAATAAAATGTCCTACAGACTTGCCTACAGTCAGATCTTATAGTGGCAGTTTTCTCAATCGAGACTCCTTCCTCTCAGCGGACTCTAGCTTGTGTCAAGCTGACATGAAACTAGCCAGCAGAATCATGAATATAGAGGCTTACATAAATGTAGAGCGTGTAAATTATTATTCCACATTCTCAAGAATGAAGTGGGGGATGGTGCGATGGCTCAGAGGTAAAGAGCACTTGTACTCTTGAAGAAGACACAAGTTCAGTCCCCAGCACCCACGTGGTCATTTACAATTATTTGTAACTCCAGTCCCAGGGGATCTGATGAACAAGCATACACTCAGCCAAAATACCTAAACATATAAAATAAAAATAAATCTTATAAAAAGTGAATGGAAGAGGAGAACTTTTAACAATTGCTTGCCATGATAGGATAAGTTATTCACATAAATAAATTTGATAGAGGTCATAGGGGAAGTCAATTTACCTGTTGCAACCTTAACTTTCAATATTGTACCCATCTCTGACTCCTAGAAAATAAATGTCAGATTTCATTTTCCTAACTCCCTCCTGTATCTACTCGTGTATCTATATAGGCTCAGCTCAGGCCCATTTCAAGTTATTGTGCAGCCATGCTCACTTTAAAGTTTGATGTTCAATCTTTAAGTTTTAGAAACTTGAATTTTTTTGTATCTCTGGTGGAATTAGTGACTCGCTATATGAATTATTGTTGATAGTATCACAGTATAGAATTTTTATGGAAGATTATTCAGTACTGAGGACACCTGGGTTCTTGATTCATGCAAACATTTTATTTTTTTGCAACAACTTTCTATGTCTATGGAGTTTAGTATTGAATTAATACCCCCCTGAGAACTCACTGCCTTGTTTTGTGCCAGCTCCTGTTTTAGAAACAGAAAACTGTGCACTTAACCTTGAAGGATTTTGGGGGGAAGGGGAGTAGTGGGGTTGTACAAACAAAAGAAAATTAGAAAACTAGAAGTAGCCATCGGAGTACGACGTTATATTTTATTATTCTATTTTTATTTATTTTATAGTTTGTGTTAATGTACATGTATGTGGGGGATATACATGTCATGGGTTGAGTTTCCAAGTCATAACACATGTTTACAGAGCAGAGGGCAACTTGTGGGACTTGGNTCTGTCCTTTGACCAGGTAGGTTCTGGAGATAGAACTCAGGATGTCAGGCAACTTTATCGGCTGAGCCATGCCCTGCCCAGATTAGGACATTCTTAATGGTCTGAGCCAGCGGGCCAGATCTGGAAAGGATAAGAAGATAGATATACCTGGGAACTTGTGTGATCACATATTTTATGGAGGAGGAATAAATTGAGATAGATTCTAAATAGAACTGGGAAGATTCAGGTATCTATGTAGTGGGGAGAGGCAATTCAATGTGAGAAAGAGAATTTCTCATGACTGTAGGAAAGTGAAGCCGATACATTTCCCACTTAAGCGTCTTCTAAAGAAGCAAAGGCAGATGACTTCTGTTTTGGTCTCATTGATTATATTTATATCCCAATGTTTGGACTCTCAGAAGATAACCTGTAGCATGTCTTTGCAGCAGGACAACAGATTCTCCTCTCCATCCCCACAGTTCTGTGAGTGTTCAGGGTAGTGGAAGGTTTGCTGAACAAGACAAATTCAAATAATCTTCAAATTATTTCTGTGGTAAGTATGGCTAAATACAGAACAACATACTGCAAAATGTAGTTTTTGAGTCAAGTTCTTTTCTTCCAGATTTAAATAAATATGGATCTATGTGACCTGGGTGAAATCACCTTCTAGATGTTTTCTTTTAGCTATAAGAATGATTATTTTTCACTTAGTACTACCGGAGGACCCAGCAATACCTCTTCTGGGCAAATACCCAGAAGATCTTCCAACTGGTAATAAGAATACATGCTCCACTATGTTCATAGCAGACTTATTTATAATAGCCAGAAGCTGGAAAGAACCCAGATGTCCCTCAATAGAGGAATGGATGCAGAAAATGTGGTACATTTACACAATGGAGTACTACTCAGCTATTAAAAACAATGAATTTATGAAATTCTTAGGCAAATGGATGGATCTGGAGGATATCATCCTTAGTTAGGTAACCCAATCACAAAAGAAGTCACTAGATATGCACTCACTGATGAGTGGATATTAGCCCAGAAACTTAGAATACCCAAGATACATCTTGCAAAACACAAGAAAACCAAGAATGATGACCATCGTGTGGATACTTCATTCCTCCTTAGAATAAGGAACAAAATACCCATGAAAGGATATAGGTACAGAGACAAAATTTAGAGCTAAAATGAAAGGATAGACTATCCAGAGACTACCCCATCCGGGAATCCATCCCATCATCAGCCACCAAACCCAGATACTAATGCACATGCCAGCAAGATTCTGCTGAAGGGACCCTGATATAGCGGCCTCTTGTGAGGCTATGCCAGTGCCTGGCAAACACAGAAGTGGATGCTCACAGTCAGCTATTGGATGGAACACAGGACCCCTAATGGAGGAGCTAGAGAAAGTACCCAAGGAGTTGTAGGGAGCTGCAACCCTGTAGGTGCAACAACAATATGAACTAACCAGTACCCCCTGAGCTTGTGTCTCTAGCTGCATATGTAGCAGAAGATGGCCTAATTGGCCATCATTGGGAAGAGAGGCCCCTTGGTCTTGTAAACTTTATATGACCCAGCACAGGGGAAGGCCAGGGCCAAGTAGTGGGAGTGGGTGGGTAGGGGAGCAGGGGGGGGGGAGGATAAGGAACTTTCGGGATTGCATTTGAAATGTAAATAAAGAAAATAATAATAATAAAAAAAGAATTGAAACAACAACAAAAAAAGAATGATGGTTTTAGAGCCTTGATTTACTGAGCTCAGGAAGTCTCTGTTTTACTCTAGACATTGGTCCAAACAGGCACTATCAATTCAGCAGAACTGGCTCAGAATAGGTAGCTTATTTTCCCTCTGTAGGCGTGATAGTCTTCTAGTATAAAACTAAAGGATATTTCCTATTTTGCAAATAGGAAAATGTTACTACATATAATTAGTTGATCTCAAAATTCAATACTTGTCCTACAAAATATAGACGACAGTTTTTTACAATTCTGCTATGAGACATTTTCCCTTTGTAATATAACAGACGATTCAAAAAAAAATGCAAACAAGACCTTGTCTCGAGTGTTCTAAAGTACCTTCTCTTCCATTAGACTCTCTTAATTCACCACTGAGTCTGGCTGCTGCCTAGAAAGGCCTCATTTCATTACTCTAAAATGATGCTTTCCTAGATGGCAGTCAAGCTCAGCAGTCTCTGGAGCCTCCACAATCTACTTTTCCAGATGTAAAATAAAGAATGACAATATAGGTCCATTAGTGTTCATTTTGTATCACGAAAGTATTCCTGTTCCTCTTCTTTGTTTTTGAGGTAAGTGTATATGTTATTGGATTCTAGATATAATCAAAATCAAGTTCCTTATAACTTTCTAGTTTCTCCATTTGTGGATCAGAGATGAGCCACGCTTTAAGGAGACTATGTGGCATAAAAGGAGAATACTCTGATGCAGAAATTAATAGCCATGTATTTAGGCCTGAATTCTACCATCAAGTCTCTATTTACAAACTAACAAAGTTATATAAACTCTGTGACTGGTACTTCAGTTGCTTGTGGTGCTTGTGTATCGTCCAAGGCTATTAAATCAAAATCATGGGAAAGTAGAAAGCCCTGGTCAAAACTGATGGAATTATAGCCTTATATGGCTAAGGAGAGACTACTTTCCACAGGCTAGAATAAAATTTGTTTTTCATACTACAAATGTGAAATAGGCCTAATGGAAGAAAAATGTGAAAGTATAAACAGTGAAAAAAAGAAAAAATAACTGTCATTTTATCCACGGATTATAGATAGCTACACTTGACTCTTTGTTCCCTCTGCCTTGAACTTCAATAGGTGTAGATACTGATGAAATGATTGTAAGTAAAAAAAAATCATGTGTTTAATAACATCTAACTACAGACTTTGGGATAGTACACTTTATATCACTGATTATTTGCCCTTAGCTATTACTGCTGACTGGGGAATTTGCTCATTTTTCTTGCTCAGCTTTGCATGAGAGTATTGTACCACATATGATTAGTTCAAGAAAGATTGTAATCCATATCTGAAGTGTGGTCTTTAAACAATGTCTACCACATTTGCACCACAATAACATTGAAAGCCAGTAAATTGAACACTCAAAAATCAAACTGCTTACACTTTGATTTGATTTAACTAATGAACATACTATTTATCATATCACTTTCTTCCTTCCAATTACACTATTTTATAATTCACTTTTATATATGTGTATGAGTGTTTTGTCTGCATGTATGCCTGTGTACCATGTGCACAAAATGCCTGAGGTTATCAGATAATGACATCAGATCCCCAGAGCTGGACAGTTGTGAGCAACCAAGTTGATACTAGGAATGGTCTTCTGAAAGAGAAGCAAGTCCTCTTTTTTTTTATTTTCCAATTTTTTATTAGGTATTTACTTCATTTACATTTTAAATACTATCCCCAAAGTCCCCTATACCCTCCTCCCCTGCGCCCCTACACACCCACTCCCACTTCTTGGCCCTGGTGTTCCCCTGTACAAAGTTTGCAAGACCAAGGGGCCTCACTTTCCAATGATGGCTGACTAGGCCATCTTCTGCTACATATGCAGCTAGAGACATGAGCTCTGGGGGTACTGATTAGTTCATATTGTTGTTCCACCCATAGGGTTGCAGACCCCTTCAGGGTCTTGGGTACTTTCTCTAGCTCCTCTTTTGGGTGCCCTGTGTTCCATGTGATACCTGACTGTGAGCATCCACTTCTGTGTTTGCCAGGCACTGGCATAGCCTCACAAGAGACAGCTATATCAGGGTCCTTTCAGCAAAGTCTTGCTGGCGTATGCAATAGTGTATGCGTTTGGTGGCTGGTTATGGGATGGACCCCTGGGTGGGGCAGTTTCTGGATGTTCCATTCTTTCATCACAGCTCCAAACTTTGCCTCTGTAACTCCTTCCATGGGTGTTTTGTTCCCAATTCTAAGAAGGGGTGAAGTGTCCACACTTTGGTCTTCGTTCTTGAATTTCATGTGTTTTACAAATTGTATCTTGGGTATTCTAAGTTTCTGGGATAATATCCAATTATCAGTGAGTGCATATCATGTGAGTTCTTTTGTGATTGGGTTATCTCACTCAGGATGATACCCTCCAGATCCATCCATCTGCCTAAGAATTTCATAAATTTATTGTTTTTAATNGCTGAGTAGTATTCCATTGTGTAAATGCACCACATTTTCTGTATCCATTCCTCTGTTGAGGGACATCTTGGTTCTTTCCAGCTTCTTGCTATTATAAATAAGGCTGCTATGAACATAGTGGAGCATGTGTTCTTATAACCAGTTGGAACATCTTCTGGATATATGCCCAGGAGAGGTATTGCTGGATCATCCGGTAATACTATATCCAATTTTCTGAGGAACCACCGGACTGATTTCCATAGTGGTTGTACAAGCTTGCAATCCCACCAACAATGGAGGAGTATTCCTCTTTCTCCATATCCTCGCCAGCATCTGCTGTCACCTGAATTTTTGATCTTAGCCATTCTGACTGGTGTGAGGTGAAATCTCAGAATTGTTTTGATTTGCATTTCCCTGATGATTAAGGATGTTGAACAATTTTTGAGTTGCTTCTCAGCCATTTGATATTCCCCAGTTGAGAATTCTTTGTTTAGCTCTGTGCCCTGTTTTTTAATGGGGTTATTTGGTTTTCTGGAGTCTGTCTTCTTGAGCTCTTTGTATATATTGGATATTAGTCCCCTATCTGATTTAGGATTGATAAAGATCCTTTCCCAATCTGTTGGTGGCCTTTTTGTCTTACTGACAGTATCTTTTGCCTTACAGAAGCTTTGCAATTTTATGAGGTCCCATTTGTC
>NC_034613.1:92377221-92382831 GCF_900095145.1 Mus pahari
GGCAAGATAGCCATTTTCACAATGTTGATCCTGCCAATCCATGAGAATGGGAAATCTTTCCATCTTCTGATATCAAGAAGCAAGTCCTCTGAAAAACGGAATCATCTCTTGTCCCCAATACATATAGTTTTTTTTAATTAATTAATTTTTTTATTATTATTTTCTTTATTTACATTTTCAATACTATACCAAAAGTTCCCTATATCCCCCCACCCCTGCTCCCCTACCCACCCACTCCCACTACTTGGCCCTGGCCTTCCCCTGTATTGGGTCATATAAAGTTTACAAGACCAAGGGTCCTCTCTTACCAATGATGGCCGATTAGGGCATCTTCTGCTACATATGCAGCTAGAGACTCGAGCTCAGGGGATACTGATTAGTTCATATTGTTGTTGCACCTACAGGGTTGCAGCTCCCTACAACTCCTTGGGTACTTTTTCTAGCTCCTCCATTGGGGGCCCTGCGTTCCATCCAATAGCTGACTGTGAGCATCCACTTCTGTGTTTGCCAGGCACTGGCATAGCCTCACAAAAGGCCACTATATCAGGGTCCCTTCAGCAGAATCTTGCTGGCTACATATAGTTTTTTAAAAAGATTATTATTTTTATTGTTTGTTTTAAAGGCTTGTGCATGTTATGGGGCACGTACAGGTAGTGAAATAGGTTACTATGGTAAAGCCAATCAACATTCTATCATCTGACATGGCTACCCATTTTGTTTGTATATGATTAAAAAACAGCTAATGCCTAAACTTTTAGCAATAATCTTGATCATCCTATTAATAAGTATAGTCTTCTTATTATACATTAGCTATTTCTATTGACTCATGCTACATATTTGGTGCTTTGTATCCCTTGACCTATACCTTCCCATTTCCTACTCCCATAGAACCATTGTTTTGTTTTGTATCTCAATTATTTTTTTAAATCCACCTATAAGACAAATTGTGTACAGTGCATTTCTTTGTGTCTAGCTTATTTCACTGAGTATGGTATCTTCCAACCATGTGACAAATGGCAGGGTTTTTGTTTGTTTGTATGTATGCATGCATTTATATGGCCCTGTGGAGAAGCAGATGCATGGTGCACATGGGGAGGTCAGAAGACATGCATTGCAGGAGTCAGTTATCTACTTCCCACAATGTGAAGTCTGTGGATCAAACTCAGGTCATAATGCTTGGCAGTGAATACATTCACCTGCTCAATCATCTAGCTAGATGTATTTTATATTTTTGTGAAAGAATGATGTGTGTATGTACATGTATCTTCCTCTCCCCCCCCGTCTTCCCTCTCTTCTTCTTCTCTCTCCCCCTCCCTCCCTCCCTCTCCCCTCCAGTTCTCCCTAACCCCTCTCTCTGTACATATGTATATTCATGAATATTGTTATGCATTAACCATCGTTAAAGTGTGGAGATCTTTACCTTCCACTCTGTTTGATCTCTGTGTAGATTTACGTTGTGTACACCAGGCTATCTAGTCTGTAACCTTTTGGGGCTTCATAGGTCTCAGCCTTCTATTTTCCCATAAAAGCACTGGGATTACAGATGTACAGTTCTGTGTCTGGTTCTGTGTGGGCTTTGGGAATTTGAACTCAGGTTCTCATGTTTGTGTGGCAAATGCTTTATCCATTAAGTCAGTTCCATAAGTCCATCCCCTTTATAATGTCTGAATAACATATACAAATATAAAGTGAGAAAGAGAGAAGGGAGTCTTTTTCTTAATTCTGACAGCTATTGAGAATAGTGCTACAATCAACATAGGAGTCCAGATATGTTTACAGGATGATGCATTTATTTGTTTTGGGGTATATGCTCAGAAAAGCTATTGCTAGATTACATGATAGTTGTTTTAGTTAGGGCTTTACTGCAGTGAACAGACACTATAACTAAGGCAACTCTTATAAGAACAACATTTAATTAGGGCTGGCTTACAGGTTCAGAGGTTCAGTCCATTATTATCAAGGCAGGAGCATGGCAGCATCCCGGTACAGGAGGAGCTGAGAGTTCTACATCTTCATCTTAAGGCTGCTAGTGGAAAACTGACTCCAAGGCAACTAGGACTGGGATCTTAAAGCCCACACCCACGGTGACACACCAACTTCAACAAAGCCACATCTACTCCAACAGTGCCACGCCTTCTAGTATTGCCACTCTCTGGACCAAGCATACACACATCATCACAATAGTTTCCTTTTTTCTTTTTAATAGAATCTTCAGGCTGTTTTCCATTAGTAGCTTTATCAGTATACAGTAGCATCAATAGTACATAGAGTTCTCTATTCTCTATAACTGAGACGATGACATGGCATCTAACAGTGGCCTTCTGCTTGTTTTCTGTTTTCCAATTTCCACATGATCTACGAGTCAAGTACAACAAAAAAGATCTGAAGCTATAATTTACAGAGGAGAGAGAGCACATGGCACTTTTCTTTTAGAGTTTGGGTCATTTCACTCAGTATACTCCCCCCCCAATTCCATTCATGTCTCATAAATTTGAGTGTTTCTTCTTTTGAGAGCTCTCTGCTTAGCTTCATTCCTTGGTTGTTTGTGTCTTAGGTGTTTGATTTTGAAATCTTTGTATTTCTAGACACTAACCTTCTGTCAGATGTGCTACTGGTAAACAAATTTTTTTTCCATTCAGTAAACAGACTCTTCAAACACATGATGGTGTCTTTTGCTGTATAGAAACTTTCTGTTTGTTTCCTATAATCCCATTTGTCAATTGTTGGTCTTAGTGTCTGCACTACTAGGGTAGTATTTAGCCAGTCCTTTCCTGTGCCTTTTAGTTGAAGGCTATTACCTATTTTTGCCTTTCAGATATTTGGAGTATTAGCTGTTATGTTGAAGTTCTTGATCCACTAGTGTCTTAGTCAGGGTTTCAATTCCTGCACAAACATCATGACCAAGAAGCAAGTTGGGGAGGAAAGGGTTTATTCGGCTTACACTTTCCACATTGCTGTTGATCACCTAAGGAATTCAGGACTGGAACTCAAGCAGGTCAGGGAGCAGGAGCTGATGCAGAGGCCATGGAGGGATGTTCTTTACTGGCTTGCTTCTTCTGGCTTGCTCAGTCCACTCTCTTATAGACCCAAGACTACCAGCCCAGAGATGGTCCCACCCACAAGGGGACCTCCCCACCTTGATCACTAATTGAGAAAATGCCTTACAGCTGAATCTCATAGAGGCATTTCCCCAACTGAAGCTCCTTTCTCTGTGATAACTCCAGCCTGTGTCAAGTTGACACAAAATTAGCCAGTACAACTAGAGTTTAATTTTGTGTAGGGTGAGAGATAAGGATTTATTTTCATTCTTCTACATGTATCTATCCAGGTTGACCAACAGCATTTGCTAAAGATACTGCAAAGATGCTGCCTTTTCTCCAGTGTGTGTTTTTTGGCATCTCTGCCAAAAATCAGTTCCTTATGGAATACAGGATTATATCTGGATCCCCAAATCTGTTCCATTGACCAGTATGTATGTTTTTGTTTCAATATTGAAGAGGCCTCAGAATCAGCATAGAACACAACCAGATACCAAATTTTCAGCACAAAGATTTTATTATGAGCAGGGTGGGTAGGGTTGCCTCTTTATCAGACAAAGGCAGGCAGCAGGTATTTTTTTTTTTTTTGCAGAAGTGGGTTTTTAAGGAGAAAAAAAGGGGAAGTCTGTGCTAGGATGAGTTGGTAAGTCCTGATTGGACATGTTAACCAGTGTAGCCGAAATACAAATTTTGATTGCTGGACCTTGGAGTTTTAGTCATGCATGAAGAACTGGCCAAATAAGGGAGTAGACCTTGGGGGCTAGCTTTAAGAATATAATCAAACTATTTAGCAAGGGAGAAGGAAATGGGTAGGGCAAGACCTGCTGGCTTCGTTTGCCAGGCTGTTAGAGTCCTTCAAGAACCATGCTGTTTTTGTTACTATATCTTTGTAGTATAACTTGAAATAAGGGATAGTTGTATATCACCAGTTTTTGTATTGCTCAGGATTGTTTTGTTAACCTGTATTTTACATGTTTCCATATGAATTTTCACATCTTTTTCATTTTAGATTGGATATTTTCTTTATTTACATTTCAAATATTTTTCAATGTTTGTGAAAAATTGCACTGAAATTTAGATACAGATTGAACTGAATTGATAATTGATTTTGGTAGGATGGCCAATTTCACAATATTAATCCAAGCAATTCTTGAAGATGGGAGGTTTCTCCCATCTTCTGGTATCTTCTTCAATTACTTTTTTTTTGGTGTCTTAAAGTTTTCATTGTACAAGTCTTGTACTTCCTCGGTTCGATTTATTCCAAGACATATTTTAAAGCTATTGTGAATAAAATTATTTCCCTAATTTTTTCTAGATATGCTTGTTGGTGGTGTATACTAGTGTTTCTCAACCTTCCTAATGTTGCGACCCTCATGTTGCATTCCTCATGTTGTGGAATAATATTATTTCATTGGAACTTTATAACTGTAATTTTGCTACTGTTATGAATCATTGCATAGTTCTCTTTGTTTCTATTTGGTTGATTTCAGCCCTGAGTTTGATTATTTCCTGCAGTATATTCCTCTTGAGTGTATTTGCTTCTTTTTGTTCTAGAGCTTTCAGGTGTGCTGTCAAGCTGCTAGTGAAAGCTTTCTTCAGTTTGTTTTTGGAGGCACTTAGAGCTATGAGTTTTCTTCTTTCATTTTGTCCCATAAGTTTCAGTATGATGTGTCTTCATTTTCATGAAATTCTAAAATGTCTTTAATTTTTTTCTTTATTTCTTCGTTGACTAAATCATCATTGAGTAGAGCGTTATTCAACTTCCATGTGTATGTGTGCTTTCCCTTGTTTTTGTTGTTATTTAAGATCAGCCTTAGTCCATGGTGATCTGATAAGGTGTATGGGGTTATTTCAATCTTGTTGTATCTGTTGAGACCTGGTTTGTGACTGATTATATGGTCAATTTTGGAGAAGGTACTGTGAGGTGCTGAGAAGAAGGTATATTCTTTTGCATTAGGATGAAATGTTCTATAAATCTGTTAGATGCATTTGGTTCATAACTTGTATTAGTCTCACTGTGTTTCTGTTTAGTTTATGTTTCCATGATCTGTCCATAGCTGAGAGTAGAGTGTTGAAGTCTCCCACTATTACTGTGTGGGGTGCGATGTGTGCTTTGAGCTTTAGTAAAGTTTCTTTTATGAATGTGGGTGCCCTTGCATTTGGAACATAGATGTTCAGAATTGAGAGTTAGTCTTGGTAGATTTTTTTTCTTTGACCAGTATGAAGTGTTCTTCCTTATCTTTTATGATAATTTTTGGTAGAAAGCTGATTTTATTCAATATTAGAATGGCTACTCCAGCTTGTTTCTTGGGACCATTTGCTTGGAAAATTGTTTTCCAACCTTTTACTCTGAGGTAGTGTGTCTGCCTTTGTCACTTAGGTGTGCTTCCTGTATGCAACAAAATGCTGGGTCCTGTTTACATATCCAGTCTGTTAGTCATGTCTTTTGCGGGGGATTGGGTCCATTGATGTTAAGAGATATTAAGGAAAAGTGATTGTTACTTCTTGTTACTTTTATTGCTAGAGGTGGAATTATATTTGTGTGGCTATCTTCTTTTGGGTTTGTTGAAAG
>NC_034613.1:92382991-92386089 GCF_900095145.1 Mus pahari
TTATGTAGTACATTTGTTTTTCTGATTATTATGTGTTGGGAGGAATTTCTTTTCTGGTCCAGTCTATTTGGAGTTCTGTAGACTCCTTGTATGCTCATGGGCATTTCTTTCTTTAGGTTAGGGAAGTTTTCTTCTATAGTTTTGTTGATGATATTTACTGGCACTTTAAGTTGGGAGTCTTCACTCTCTTTATCTATTATCCTTAGGTTTGCTCTTCTCATTGTGTCCTGGATTTCCTGGATGTTTTGAATTAGAAGCTTTATGCATTTTGCATTTCCTTTGACTATTGTGTGAATGTTTTCTATGGTATCTTCTGCACTTGTGTCTCTCTCTTCTATCTCTTCTATTCTGTTGGTGATGCTTGCATCTATGACTCCTGATCCCTTTCCTAGATTTACTAACTCCAGGGTTGTCTCCCTTTGTGATTTCTTTATTGTTTGTATTTCCATTTTTAGATCTTAGATGGTTTTGTTCATTTCCTTTGCCTGTTTGATTATGTTTTCCTGTAATTCTTTAAAGGATTTTTGTGTTTCCCCTTTAAGAGCTTCTACCTGTTTACCTGTGTTCTTCTGTATTTCTTTAAGGTGTTATTTATGTCCTTCTTGAAGTCCTCTATCATTGTTATGAGAATTGATTTTAGATCCAGGTCTTGCTTTTCCGGTGTGATGGTGTATATAGGACTTGCTATGGTGGAAAAATTGGGTTTTGATGATGCCAAGTAACCTTGGTTTCTGTTGCTTATGGTCTTTCACTAGCCTCCTGCCATCTGATTATCTCTAGTGCTACCCACCCTTGCTTTATCTGACTGGAGCCTATAATCCTGGTTGTGTCAGAGCTCTTCAGAGTTCATCTGTCTCTGTGGTCCTGGGATCCTGAGATCCTGGGTGTGTCAGAGCTCCTGGGAGTCAGGCTGCCTCTGGAACCATGAGATCCTGGTGTGACCAAGCTACTGGGATCCTGGGATCCTGAGATCCTGTGGTCCTAGGTGCGTAAGAGCACCTGGGAGTGGAGCTTCTTCTGAGTGTTGTGGGACTGGTTGCAGAGTTCGAGCCAAGTGTCTGCTCAGGGCACTGACTCAGACCAGAAGGAACTTGTGCCACTGGTTGGGCGGAGTTCCTGGTGCCTCGGTCCCTCTGGTTCCAGCTACTCATAGTGTGGGGGAAGATGTTGTGTCCTCCTCACCTCTGATCCTATGATCCTGGGCATGTTAGAGCACCTGGGAGTGGAGGTTCCTCTGGGTGTTGTGGGACTGGCTGCGGAGTTTGTGCTCAAGTTCTGCTCAGGGCACAGGCCCAGACAGGAAAGCATGAATCATAATTGTAAATATCTGATGTGCAGGATATCTGATATGTGATCCCTAAAGGGATTGTGATCTGAAGGTTATAAACCACTGGTATGTAGAAAAGGTTGTTTTGTGTGTGTGCCAATTCTGTGTCCTGCTACCTTACTGGATATATTTATCAGCTGTATGGGTTTTCTGGTGAAGTCATTAGGGACTTTGATTTATAGTCATACCATCTTCAAATAAGTATATGTTGACTTCTTCCATTCCTGTTTACTCTTATTTCTTTCTGTTGCCTTGTTACTATAGCTAAGACTTCAAGCACTGGATTGAACAGGAGTGAGCAATATAGACATCCTTATCTTAGTCTTGGTTTTAGTGGACATACTTCCAGTTTGCAAGACAGTGATTTCATCTGGGATTGTCGTAAGAAACAACTTGACATTTATTGCTTGCAGCTTTGAGTACCCTCCCTGCATATCTGGGATAAAGCTGACTTGATTGTGGTAGATGATGTCTTTTGATGTTTTCTTGAATTCAGTTTGTATTTTCTGATAATTTTTGCATCAATGTTCATCAAGGAGATTGCCCCATAGTTTATGGTTTTAATTAGGTTTTATTTTTTAATTTTCATTTATTTATTAATTCATTTATTCATTCATTTATTTATTTTTGGTATTAGGGTAATGCCACTAATTAAAAGTTTTGGTGTTTTCATCTGTTCTTCTTCTTTTTTTAAAAAAAATCTCCTTGGCCTTTACTGAGTGTTACTCTTCTACTTTGTCTTCCAGATTTGATTGTCAGAATTTTTTTCTCATGATCTGTTCTATTAATGAGGCTTTCTATTCAGATTCTTATTTGACTCATTGAACTTTTCACTTTTGGCATCATTTTAGTTGGACTTTCTTCAGCAATTCTATTTCTTTGTTGAATTCAGTTTTCACATCTTGGATTGTCTTCCTTATTTAATTATCTCTTTTGTTTTTGTTCTCCTGGAGTATACTCATTTCTTCTATGAACCGTTTGAGCATATTTGCAGTCACTCATTTGGATTCTTTGTCTGGAAATTCTTCTCGGTCATTTTCATTAGGTGCCACTGTTATTAGCATGATTGTGGAGGAGACCTGCTGTCTTAGTGTTTCAGGTTGTTTCTGTTTGTACTGTGGTACTTGTGCATCTGAAATAGTTGATTTTCTTTCTTTTATGTTCAGGTTGCCTCTTTTCTTTTAGTGGAGGCATTTTCAATGTTCAGGAGAGGACTAACTTTCAGTAAGGTTGAAATGTCCATTTTCCTCTTTCACATGCCCAGTTTGTCATACTGACAGTGAGATTTTCACATAAGATTTTAGCCTGACCTTTTTTCTGTTTCAGTTGATAATTTATTTCTCATGAAAACTTAATGTCTTTGTGATATTTTGTATCATTGTTTGAACTTACTCATTAAGCATTTAAAAACTGTTAGGACTGTTTTGCTTTGGAGTGAGTTGCACGTTTACATGCTTATTACGTGCTCTTAGGGTGGTTCAAACAATTCAGCATTTCTGTTTCAAAATAACACCTGGTCTCGAATTGTTCCTCACTTATAATCTTACCACGCAATCTTGTATTATTCACTTTGTCTCTGTTAGATAGAAATGTTTATTCTTATCCAACCTTTGAATCTGACCACATGTTTCACAGCAATTCGGTCACATGGAAGCTATTCGGCTTTGAGTTTCAAGGGACAAATGCTGAGTAAAGCATATCACTGATCTCAATTACTTGCTCTCTCTCTCTCTCTCTCTCTCTCTCTCTCTCTCTCTCTCTCTCTCTCTCT
>NC_034613.1:92386204-92388472 GCF_900095145.1 Mus pahari
CCCTGTCTCGAAAAAAAAAAAGAAAAGAAAAGAAAAGAAAAGAAAAGAAAAGAAAAGAAAAGAAAAGAAAAGAAAAGAAAAGAAAAGAAAAAAGAGTACCCTTAGAAAATCAGGATTTGATTTAGGAAAGCATTGTCTACATTGTTCATATATGTGTTCTCTATGTCTGGTATATTGTGTTAGCTCTTGCTTTGTTTACATGTATTTAGAGATGATAGCACTGAAGATCTATAGTCTTGGCAAATTTCAAGAATAAATATGTCATAAGCAGTAGTTCTCATGCTATGTTACATTAAAAATAGATTAATACTAAATGAACTTTGTTCCCTTTGATCAATTTCTCTACATTTTCCTCACTCCATTTTCCATGATGTTCTACAAAGAAAAATGGAGTTTGAGAAGTTGAAAAGATTAGAAGATGAGTCATTCATTCTTCCACTGAAAATGCCCAGAGTCCTATTTCTTGAATCATGCTATCTGAACACCAGAGAATTTAACAGGTTTCCAAATTTTAACTCTGTTTTTCTTCAGTTGCCCAACTTCATATCCAGGCATCATTCGTAGCATCTTTGGTGATTTTTTTTTTAATTTAAGTTTTTGGTAAGGAAGGGAACATTTTCATTTGGGATGAACTAGTAAGTTCAGAGTGAGAATGGGGACTGAAGTTTATGACTGATTATTATCTTCAAAGAATAAATTTTAGTTGATCAGTGTCTACTGAGACAGATATTTAACATGGAGCATCAAAAAGATCCATCTTGGTCTCCTTCCTAAGTTAATATTTTTATTGCTAGTTAAATTGAGAATGCTGAAAATGAGATTAAATACATAGATAGTACAAATAGGGGGCTTAGTACAAATAGGGAGCAGTAATGCACTTAAAGGCATTAGTTGGGAACTAGGCTCACAACCAAAAATATAAGACATTAATAGGATCAGTAAGATGCAAAAGTCATTTTGTGTTTCATGTGGACTTTTAGTGTGCTTGCCTTGTGTAGAAGCAAGAATCAAGTTCTTTACCTACTGCTGTTTTTATTCATTAGTACTTAGTACTTTACTTCCAGGGCAGCTAGACAGTTCAATCAGATAATCTCTTGGTAACAAAACTATCTGCCCTCTCTGTCTGTCTCTCTGACCCTCTGTCTGTCTGTCTCTCTGTCTGTCTGTCTGTCTGTCTGTCTGTCTGTCTGTCTGTTTCTCTCTCTCTCTCTCTCTCTCTCTCTCTCTCTCTCTCTCTCTCTCTCTCTCTCTTTCTCTCTCTCTCTGTCCAGTTCTCAAAGCCCATGAGAAAGAGAACCAGAGTTGGGGAGCAGGGGTAGGGGATAGGGGATAGGGGATTTTCTGAGGGGAAATTAGGAAAGGGGATAGCATTTGAAATGTAAATAAAGAAAACATCTAATAAAAATAGAACCAGAAAAAAATAGATTGGCAAATTTGGAAGTGTTTCAAGAAACTTATAAAAGCAGCATGTAGGCACTAGAGATATGGTTCAATCAGTAAAATGCTTTCCCTGCAAGCATGAGGGTCTTAGTTTGAACTATAGCCTTGGGGAAAAGGCTGGGGCAGTGTTTTATGCCTGTAATCATAGTGCTGGGGAGGCAGAGTCAGGAATATCTTTGGAGCTTGCTGGAAAGCCAGCCAATCTAGTCAAATTACTAAACTCCAGGTTCAGCAAGAGACTGTTTCAAAAAAATGAAGTCAAGACTTATAGAGGAATGAGGTTGAGGTTTGATGTAGTTTTGCCCTCTCCCACATGCACACACATACAGACTTGTACCTGAAAACACATGTGCATATACACAGAGACATATGCACACAAACAAACAAAAGCAGCATACAGTTTAAATTTTGTAGCCAAGCCAAGCCAAGCCAGGATTTTTAAGCCTCTACTGAGTTTGTGAATCACGGTGAAGAGATACTTTGCCAGAAATCAGGAAAGGAATTTCTAGTTTCAACTTATATGCTAGGTTTTTGTGGGGATGTCTATGGAAAATTATTTGCATTTTCTGGAACTCACTTTCATCATCTGATAAATGAAAGGTGTCATAATAATAGATGCTCTCATAAGCATCCTTGATTGAAAAGTTAGTTACTATCTTTGATGATATTAAGAGTACCACATACCTTTAATCCCAGCACTTGGGAGGCAGAGGCAGGCGAATTTCTGAGATCAAGGCCAGCCTGGTCTACAGAGTGAGTTCCAGGACAGCCAGGGCTACACAGAGAAACCCTGTCTCGAAAAAAAAAAAGAAAAGAAAAGAAAAGAAA
>NC_034613.1:92388485-92408682 GCF_900095145.1 Mus pahari
TCTCTCTCTCTCTCTCTCTCTCTCTCTCTCTCTCTCTCTCTCTCTCTCTCTCTCTCTCCCTTGTAATTCTTATGTAAGATTGCATAGGAAATTTTGATTTATTTTCAGGCTCATCAGGCCTAATGCAAGGTTTAATATTAGAGAAGGTTTTTTAGATGTGAGATACTGAGGATTGAACCTAAGGGTTCATCTGTGCTAACAAGTGATCTAACAATTTCTTATAGCCCCAGTTTAATTCTTTTCAATTTTTTCAGTGTGTATTCTTTCAAATGAAATGGGAGCCCTCTACTGTTCTGCACCACCAGCTGCTCTGTTTTGCTAATCAAGGAATGAAAATTGAGAATATGCTTTGGCTTTAGCACACGGAAAAAGAGCAGGTGCCAGAACTCAGATATTGAAATAGACTAGGGGGTCTGTTTACTGGTCTATCATTCTCTAGTGGCAGATCATCAAGGACAAATATGTCAGCTGTGGCCTGCTAACCGCCAATAGTTCCCTTTCCACCTGTTTGTGGGATATTCCTGGTTATGTGTGGGTTTACAGCGCCACAGGTATCATAAAGCAGGGCAAGTCCCCACTGATGGTTAAAGATTTTTACTAGAGCAACTGTTGGGTTTTCTGCAAAATGATAATCACCCATAAATTAAGTAGCAGTATCTTTTAAGAAAGTACAAGATATGATCTAAACATGGAAGGATTCTGGGAATCCTAAAGTTGTGATGCAGTTTTCGTGTTTCAGATTTCTATGATCTCTCATATTTGTCACCAGAGGCCACTTTGCCTTAAGTCCTTGCAGTCTCTTATTTTTAGAAATCGTTTATTTGGAGCTGAAGAGATGGCTCAGGGGTTAAGAAAAAAAAACCTGGCTGCTTTTGCAGAGGACCCAGGTTTGGTTTACAGCACCTTCGCTGAAGGCTAACAACCTCCATTTATTGTTCCAAAGAAACATGATGCCCTGTTCTGGCCTTCATGGGCAATGCACAACACATATATGCAAGCAAAATATTCATGACAAAAATTTTAAAGATGTATTTTTACTTTTTCTGTATGTGTATGGGTATGTGACTGTGGCCAGGGAAGCCAGAAGAAGGTATTAGAGCCCTGGAACTAGAGTTACAGGCAGTTATGACATGCCCAATGTGAGTGCTAAGAATAAAACTCCCTCTTCAAAAGTAATATGTGTTCTCAACTGTTGGGCTGTTTTTCCGACTCCTGCAGTACCACATGTGAACCTTTTTTTTTTTTTAAATTTATTTTACTTGAAATAATATGCTGCCAAGAGTCCACAAATGTGAGTATTACTTCTGCTTTATTGGTATTGCTGAATACTTAGCTCTTAGTGTACAGCTGTGTTTTTGTTAAGTGTTATGTGAAGGTGGATGGCAAGTGAAGATACAAGTTAATATTGTTAAGCTCCATTACAGGGCTGGGATTATTTGAAATTTCCTTTTACTTGAATATTCAGTACGAAAAACCTTTGCCTCCAGACTAAAAAGCCTGAACCCCACTGAAAATGCAGTGACATTGTATCCCTGCTTCTCTTCACTCTTCTTCTGCCCCTCCCTCCCTTCTTTCCTTCCTTCCTTTTCTCCCCTTCTATCTCCTGTATTATCTCTGTTTCTGTTTTTCTGTCTTTGTCTGTCTGTCTGTCCCTCCCTCCCTTCCCCGTTTCTTACACACACACACACACACACACACACACACACACACACACACACACACACACACACAGAGAGAGAGAGAGAGAGAGAGAGAGAGAGAGAGAGAGAGAGAGAGAGACTCAAAGTAAAAATTTCACAAAAATTAAGAAAAAACCCTCTGCATTTCTTAGCATAAATTTATGGAATCACTGAAAAGTCATGAATTTTAGGGTATTATATCCTTAAGACCCAGACTTGCCCTTGAAGTTCAATTTTATTTCCCTCATGTGTGTATGTTTATTTACTTATAGCCTGCCTTCTTTCAAAACGCCAAGCTTTAACTTGTTCAAAACTTCAGGTGGTGTTCCAGCTGACGAAGGCTGCATTCCTCACATCTACAACAAGAAGTTGCTGCAAAAAAACAGAAGCATCAACTTTTCCACATCACACACACACACACACACACACACACACACACACACACACACACACTATTAAGAGTGGTGATTCAGACATTACCTGTGAAATTCTTTTTAGCAAACTCATTGGCAGAGCCATTAGACGAACAGCTTACCCATGGCTTACAGTGAAATGCAGTCCAGAGAACAAGAAATATAAACAGAAAGTTTGCTCTGATTCTGTTTACCTACATCAACCCCTTGTGGGGTCTATTTGGTGGGATTCTTCATCATCATGTAAGTATGACATCTATGTGAATATGTTTAATTAGAAGCATTAAGCATGTCTATAACTAATCTCAGCAAACATGTATGTAAGCTTGAATAGAAAGAAAAAACTGTAGCCAAATTACCAGCAGATATGAACATAGTTTTTGTTTTTGCCTTAAATTGTTGTACCCAGTGTACCTAACTCTTACTATGTATTATTGTTTGTTAGCAGATGTTTTGTATGCATGTACTTATGCCCATATCCTCTGTTTGTGTTCTTCCTATTAGATTTTGAATTGATGGAGGGTAGGCTGCTACATCTGTATTAAATATTGCTATCTTTGGTGCGATAATAGACAATGAAAATGTATAGCTAATCCTACCACTGCTGGTAGTAGTTTCCATTTTCAACTCCACCAGTCCGACTTCATAAAAGATTAATTTAGCCTTTACTAATAATAATGATAATAAATAAGCACTTTGTATTGAGCACCCATAATTAAGCTTGACAGTGTAAACAGAGCCCATTCATCAACTCCAATTCATGTGATTAGATTTCAGGTTGCTTTAAGAAAAAGGCATTTACATTTCTCTTTTAAAATCGTCAATGAAACATGACTGCTATAAAAATGATCATATTTAATGTGATGAGTTTGAGCAAGTGCACACACATCAACAGAGCTCTGACAACTCTCACTGTGGCAAGCACATTCAGATTGCATTTGATAGGAATCAGAGCACAGTCCCACCTCTGTGTGGTTGGGTGTTGTTGGGTTTCACATCCTTCTGAGACAATGTGACATGGCACTTGCATGTACTCCCTCATGCAAAGGTCTTTGAAGTGGTACTTCCTGACTCAGATAAGGAGATATAACCATCTACAGATTTCTAAACAGAACTTTCTAGACTCAGTTTCCTGCTCTAGCCATCTTTAAGAATTATTCATGAAAGAGGCCCCTTTCTCGTCAATGGATAAAATATGATGACTAGACTAACATTAGCCCTGCTGTCTATTGATGATGTGGGAGAATCTTAGAGTTCAGTCATTTTCTCTATTTTCTTTTCTTTTCTCTTATTTTCTCAAGAGGATTTGAGTAAGGCTTGTTTAAAAGTGAGCAAGTAGTAAATAGAAAAGGGCAAGCACGGGATAGTATATTAGACCTGAGCTGAACATGGTCATTTGTGATACAAATCCTTTTGAACAAAATGACAAGGAAAAGATATATTCTTGAGAATTTATTTGCCTTCATTATTTATTTTTCCTCTTTCAGTATTTTATATTGTGCCCAGTGCCTTTCTCTTTATTCCACTTGTAAACACCTTGAAACCCATATTTTTAGTACGTCTGTGACAGTCACCTAACATACTTTTTTTCTTCCTTCCACATTTTAAAATTGAGATATAATACAATTATACTATTTCTCCCTTCTTTTCTCTCCCTCCAAATCCTTCCATATGCCCCTTATCATTCACTTTCAAATCTGTAGCCTTTCTTCATTAATTGCTATTGCTTGCATACATCCATATTTCTAAACATTACCTTCTCAGTCCGGATAATGTTACTTGTATGCATGTTTCCAGGACTGACCATTTGGTGTTGGATAGCCAATTGGTGTGCTCCTCCTTGGGCAACACTATTTTTTCTCACTCTCAGCATTCCTTAGTTGCCAGTAGTTCTTTGTAAATCACCCCAAGGTTACTTTAATAATGAAGGACTTAAAAGATTGATTTTAAAGGTGGAGAAAGAAGAAACACACCAAGATTGCCATTTTGAAAATCTCTGAGTATTGACATTCTAACCTGCACTCCACATTAATGAAAACTATCCAAATGCAAGTTCCTGTTGAATCAGAAACCAGGATGAAAAGAACAAAAGTTTGCTGGCCAAATGTGCAAGTACCATGCCTATGTTAGAAGCCCCCTTGTTTCTTGGTTGTACATGAGTTTAGCTGAGTTTCTTAGCCTATGAGAGAGTGTCTTGGCTTTTTTATCAATAAAATTAAGATCACTTTTATAAGACAGTGCAAAACATGAAAAGAAACCACCTGCCATTCTTTCATCCCTGGAACACATGCCATGTTGCTTTGACATATGAGTCTAAATATTACTGAGTTTGCTTTGCTAGTTTCTGTAGGGTAGCTTTTCACCTATGTCCATCAGGCATAGTCGCTCACAGTTCCCTTGTTTGCTAGAGATGGTACTTGCAGGACTCCAAATTGCTAAGTGGCTGCTGATATCTGTTTAACACAGTGTTAAAAACAAATAAAAGCATAATCCTTTGGTGTTCTGTTCAGGAAAATTTCCCCTGTGCCTATGTGTTCGAGGAGCTTCCCCAATTCATCTTCTATTAGATTCAGTGTATCTGTTTTTTGTTTTCTTTATTTTTCAGAAATCTTTTTAAAATTTTTTATGAGATATTTTCTTTATTTACATTTCAAATGTTATCCGCTTTCCTAGTTTCCCCTCCCCCAAACCCCCTATTCCATCCCCACTCCCCTTGCTCACCAACCCACCCACACCCACTTCCCTGTCCTGGCATTCCCCTACACTGGAACATAGAGTCTTCATAGGATCAAGGGCCTCTCCTCCCATTGATGACCAACAAGGCCATCCTCTGCTACATATGTGGCTGGAGTCATGGGTCCCTCTTTGGTTGTTGGTTTAGTCCCTGGGAGCTCCGAGGGTACTGGTTGCTTCATATTGTTATTCCTCCTATGGGGCTTCAAACCCCTTCAGCTCCTTCAGTCCTTTCTCTAGCTCCTCTATTGGGGACCCCATGCTCAGTCCAATGGTTGGCTGTGAGGATATATATGGTACACACTCACTGATAAGTGGATATTAGCCCAAAAGCTTGGAATACTCAAGATACAATTCACAGACCATGTGAAGCTTAAGAAGAAGGAAGACCAAAGTGTGGATGCTTCAGTCCTTAGAAGGGGGAACAAAATTTTCATGGGCGAAAAGTGCAGAGACAAAGTGTGGAGCAGAGACTTAAGGAAAGGACATCCAGAGAGTGCCCCACCTGGGTATCCATCCCATATACAGACACCAAACCAGACACTATTGTGGATGCCAAGTTAAGTGCTTGCTGACAGGAGCTGATATAGCTGTCTCCTGAGAGGCTCTGCCAGAGCCTGACAAATAGAGGTGGATGCTCATAATAATTTTCTTAATTATTTATTGAAGAGAGAGGATCCAGCCCATTGTGGTTACTTCCATCCCTGGCTTGGTTGTCCTGGGTTCTATAAGAAATCAGGCTGAGAAAATGATGAGGAGCAAGCCAGTAATCAGCATCCCTTCATGGCCTCTGCATCAGTTCCTGCTTCCCTGTTTGAGTCCTGTCCTGACTTCCTTTGATGAACAGTGATTTGAAAACCTAGTCCATACAAAATCATTTTCCCCCCAGTTGCTTTGATCATGCTGTTTCATCCCAGCAGTGATAACCCTAACTAGAACATGTTGTCAATATAATTTGTAATAATGTAATAATTTCCTTCTGAGGAGATTCACTATGCCACTGTTGTTTTAATTCCTGCCTCACTCAAAAAGCTCTTTGTTAATGCCAATATCTTAGATATGAATGATAGAAGATATTTCATAGAAGAGATTTCAGATGAATTGAGAGAATGTTCTAGGCATAATTCTTTTGAATCAAAAGATGCTGATATGAAGAATTACTTGGTAGCTATAGAAGAAACAGTTGTTAACTTTAATTAGTACTTCTCTGTAAAGGAGGAGAGGACATTTAGGTATCATGTTTTCTTTCATTCTCTTAATTTCACTTAAAAATTATAAGTGTAATATTTTCCTCTCATCGCTAGTGCATTAATCAAGAAGAATCCCATTTTTCCCCTTCTAGACGTGTACCCTAAGATTTTTCCTTTGATTCTGATATATGAATATATCTGTGCAGGGAAAGTTCTAATTCCTTGATTAATGATCAGAAAGAAAGACCAGACATTAATAAAGACATCAGTTTAAATGTAGAATGCTTTGAAATGGACAAAAGACTTGCTTTGTTTTGTTTTAGAAAGATTTCTCTAAAGGCTGGCCTCACAAAGATCTGCCTCCTGAGTTCTGGGATTAAAGGTGTGGGCCACCCCACCTGGTACTGGGAAAAAAGGTTTTTTTTCTTTCTGTATTTGCCATTAATTGCCACCAAAAGTAAGATGGCTTTTAAATAACTGTGTGACATCATGTGAAACTCAGTTTAACCATGGGACAGATATTAACATTATTAAATTCCTTGCGCAAAACTATAGTTTCAAGTGCTTTTCGTTATTTTGCATGCACTCTTATATCATTTTTTATTCTCTACTTTACTCTAGGAATCCTGCCCAACTTCACATTCTAAAAAGTCGAGATCATATGAAAGACCTCCGCAGGTACCTGATGTTCAAATACATCCAGTATCTAGTCCTACCTTCTCCAAACATCATCATCATTCTGCTGGGATCTCTTGCCAGTCTCTATGTCATGCTGATATTGACATTTCCTTCCATTTCCAGAAAATCCACTGCAGTGTTTATTGGTAACATAGCTCAGGCAGACATCTTAGTTGTCTGCAGCTTGTTTTCTACTATCTCAGCATGCGTGATAAGGAGCGAGCCATTGTCAGCTTCTTTTCAATTAGCCTTGAGGCAGAACTTCCAAATTGCAAATATACATGCTAGTTCCCTTTTACTCAGCTGTGTTACCCTTGAGGCTTTTATGATTACTTTTCTTCCAGTAGAGACACGCCACATAAGGAATGTTAGATGTGCCAGAGTCGCTTCTAAAACCATCTGGGCTGTTGTAATTACCGAGTGTTTCCTTTACCAGCTCGAATTCGTCAAAGGCCTTAACATCTCCTATCTTGGCATTCATAGGCAAATTGAACTATTGATGAATTTCTTTTATGAGGCAACAGTGCTGCTGAAATTACTTATTTATCCCATTGGAGTTCTTCTAAGAATCTTCAACGTTTATCTTTTTTATAAAATGTATTTCCGAGACCATTATAGTTAGTTTCTCAGGCCTGTGAGATATAGTGGCCCCATTGTTTTGTCAAACAGTCATATTTATGGGGCTATGAAGATATTTTATAGCTGTGATTAACTTTAGTTTGTTAATATTAAGAAAAAAATACTAACGTCAGCAGTGTAGTTGAACTCATCTAAACAGTTAAAGGTTTTGAGAACAAAACACCAGACTTTCTAGTGAAAGGAATGTTGTCTGAAGACTGCTCACTTGAGTCTCCAAGCTGCTGTCTGCACTGCACATTTCAGCGTCAAGACTACAGCACCTGTGTTCCTGATGTGCCAGCCTGGTGGCCCACCCCACAGCGTTTCAACTCTCTAGCTCTGAAAAATCATGTGAGACAGTTAAAAAAAAGAGAAAATACAACCTGCTCAGTCTACAAAATGATACTTGTATGTATATATGATTTCAGGAGTGACCACTTGCTATCAGATAAGCAATTCGTGTGCTCTTCCCTGGGGAAGAAAGACTATTTCTCCTGCTCTCAGCATTCCTTAGTTGCCTATAGTTCTCTGTCTGGGGTTGGGGTCCCATGAGATTCCCTTCATCCCTGTTAATGTGCCCATTATGACCATCTTTGTTTAGGTCATGTTTAGATTGGTGAGGTTTCATGGATGAAGTTTCTGACATTACCAAAAGATACAATATTACAGCAAACTTTATCTTAGCTCTTAGAATCTTTTCATCTTCTCTTCTGCAATGACAATTGATGAAAAAAGGGATATATGGGAGAGACTGGAGAGAGAGAAGGGGAAATACTGTAATCATATTATAATTCCAAAAATAAAGAATGCCATACCCTATATGTCTTGTTTATTTTTATTTTTAATTTTGTTGAACCTTGATCAAACCTGTTTTGTTTTGCTTTGTTTTGTTTTGTTTTGTTTTTTCCTATTTGGAATCATTCCAAAGAAATGAAATCTTTCAAGTTCTCTGAATTAGTTTTGGGATTTTTGAAATTTCTTTTCTAATGTGACTGACTAGTTAAAAATATTGATTTCTAGTAGTAAAAAGGGTTTTGATAGTACATAGTGTGATGTAGGAAATGGTGTAAAACATCACTATTGTACTACACTCAATGAAATTTCCTGAACACACACACACACACACACACACACACACACACACACACACACACACACACACAAAACACTCGACTTGAACTCGCTATGTAGATGAGACTAGCATTTGACTCCTCATCTTCCTGAGTCTACCTTCCAAGTGCTAAGATGACAGCTATTACACCTGTATGGCTACCCTAGAGCATTCTTATAAAACTAATGAGCTTACAGATATTGAACAATGGCTCCTATTTTTGCCAAGTGGAAAACAAAAGGAATGAATTAATGACTTTTAATTCCAAGTTCAAGTGCTGCATTAATGACTTGAAAATTCCATATCTTCCCTGAAAGACTCTAATCTTTAGTGGCCAAGCTGACACGATGAAAAACTAAATATAATGCCATCCTTTGAGCAAGTTTCAACTTAACTAGAACTCCTAATCTTGAAGGATGTCTACAGTTAAGTGAATATATAACTGGAAAGGAAGGGGTTATTCAAATTTGACATGGGGATAAATGATCACATGCTGATAAACCTGAGGACACTGAACCGCTAAGATTAGCAAAGTCCCTTTTGTCAGTAGTAGCCTCATCAAAGAAAGAACTCTATTTTGCCAGAGAAACTATTATAGAATCTCATAGCAGGAACAAATCAAGTTTGTTCCTGGGGCCTACCTGGCTATTCCTCAGTTATTTCTGGGTATATCATTAGAATCAAGTCCCAGCAAGCACTAAAGGGTGAGGTGTGTTACATAAGGATGTTTGTTAAGATCCAAAAGAACTGTGCGGTTCTTTTTTTCAGTTTTACAGATTGAAATGAGTAAACTGTCTGGTAATGGATATTAAGGGTGGAGGAGAAGGGTAAGTAATGTATAGCGTTGGATTAGGTCAAATGTGCTTACAGAGTCTTTAAAATTTTTTGTTGTTAATCCGAAGATGAATAGAACTATCCCTTTTTATTTCTGGATATATAGCTATACTCAAGTCCCTGCAAGCTCCAAAAGGTCACTTAGTCATCAAATACAACTGACTACTACTACTACTACTAAAGCAAGAAACAGATCTTTGTAGAGGACAGTGTGTTATTGTAAACTCAACCAGGTTTGTTATTGTAATTATAGCTGCTGAATCAGATGAAGTTTCATTGTTAGTGAAAATGAATCCATCACCTGATACTAGTATGCAGTTACTAACAACACCCCAAAATGCTTTTTCCTCTTTATGCTTACTAGTAATGATGACCAGAAGTGATCCATTACCAAGTGACCAAAGATTACCTAGATGGGCCCTCTTGGTCTTGTTATTTTTATCTCCAAAACTGTGAGACAAATAAACCTCTTTGTTTTGTATAGTACCATACTTTAAGTATTTTATCATAATGACAGAAAACAGACTGAGATACTAAAATACTACATCTTCTTTTAAAGAATATTGTTTCAATTTTATTAATTTTTAAAGTTAAATTTTTAAGCAGAGAGATGGGCTTTGTTATGACATTTTCATCTATATATTTTGCTGTAAACTTTGTTCTTTATCACAACCCCTATAGTCCTTGAGATGAATACACACACACACACACACACACACACACACACTCACACCCTAACTCTACATTCCATGTGTAAGGGATGATACATGTCTTTCTGAGCCTTCTGTATTTCACTTAATGATATTCAGTTCTATACATTTTCTTGCATAAGTCCTAAGTTCATTTATTTTATGGCTGAAAAGAACTCTATCGTGTACATGTACCACATTTTGTTTTTCTACATTTCTGTAGATGTACATCAGGACTTCTTCTATTGTGAATAATGCAAAAATGAGCGTGTGTATGCAAACCCCTTTGTGGCATTTTGGCTAAACTTCCTTCAGTTATATGAGTGTTATAGCTAGGCCACAGGATTGGTCCTATCTATAGTCCCTTTTTGTTTGTTTTGTTTTGTTTTCCTTTGAGATACTTCTCTCCTGACTTTGGTAGTGCTGCTCTGCTTTACGTGCCCACCAGAAGCAGAAGGATTCCCATTTCATCACATCTTACTAGCACTTGTTATCATTTGTTTTCAGAATTTCTAGGAATTCTGATTGGAATGGGAAGGACTATCAAAACAGCTTTTAATGGTGGGTAAAAATCTTCAACATTTATATATTCTAGATATTAATCCCCTATCTGAGGAACAGTTAGTGAAGATTTTTTTTCTCCCATTCTGTAGGTTGTCACAGGTGTCACTTCACTGTGGTATTTTTCTTTTGATATTCAGAAGCTTTTTTTATTCGTGAAACAGGATTTCTCTGGGTAGCCCTGACTGCCCTGGAACTCACACACTCTGTAGATCAGGCTGGCCTGAAACTCACAGAGATCTACTGTCCTCTGCTTCCCATATACTGGGATTAAAGTGATGTACCACCTCCTGTTTTATGCAGAAGCATTTTAATTGTAGGCAATCCCATTCATTAGCTCTTGGGATTATATTTGTGCTATTTATTCCTTGTCATAAAGTCTTTGCCTATGCCTAAATCTTAAGGGAGTTGATCTATGATTTTCTCTAGCACTTACATAATTTCAGGTCTTATATTTAAGGTCTCTGTTCCATCCTGAATTGCGTTTTATATACAGGGTGTGAGATATGGATCTAGTTTCATATATGGATACCCAGTTTTTCTAGTAGCATTTGTTGAAAGAGCTGTCTATTTTTTCAGTGTATGTTTTTGACACCTTTCTCAAAAATTGATTAGGCAGCTGTAGCTGAGTTCTGTATTCTATTCCATTGGCCTAAGCCAGTTCTGTGTCAATAATGTGCTGGTTTTATTACTCTGTAATGTAATTTCAGGTTAGGTATTGTGATATGTCCAGAATGTTTCATTTCTCCTGAGGATTATCTTAGCTATTATTATCTATTATTTTTCCACATACATTTTTGAATTGTTATTTCTAATTTTGTAAAAACTTTTATTGAGATTTTGATGAGGAATATGATTAATCTGTCGATTGTTCTCAACAATAATCTGTCAATCCATGATCATTAGAGGGCTCTAGTCTTCTACAATTTCTTTCTTTAGTGTTGTGATGCTTAATATTGGTTATCAACATGACAGAATCTAGAATCACCTAGCAGACAAGCTTCTAGGTATGCCTAGATTGTGTTAGTGGAGGTTTGCAGACCCACCTTAAATTTGGGTGATACCATTCCATGGACATGTGTATATGCATACCACATACACGTCTGGTACCTGTGAAGGTCAAAAGAGGGTGTTAGATACCCTGGATCTAGAGGTACAGATAGATTAGGGACACCATGTAGGTACTAAGAAATGAAATCTGGTCCCTACCAAGAGCAATAAGTACTCTGACTCATGTAAACATCCCTCTAGCCACTTTTCTGATCATATTATCTACCCAATTCACTCCTAGATCCACCTCTACCTCCTCACCTCCCCATCTTCATATCCTCACGCTTTTAACAACTTACTGAGTTCAATTTGTGCTGACCATATATTTCTGATCGCAAGGAAGGCCACCTGTATTTTATTGGCTAGCTTTGTGTCAACTTGACACAGCTGGAGTTATCACAGAGAAAGGAGCTTCAGTTGTGGAAATGCCCCCATGAGATCCAGCTGTGGGGCATTTCCTCAATTAGTGATCAAGNGGGNNNGGCCCCTTGTGGGTGGGACCATCTCTGGGCTGGTAGTCTTGGNTTCTATAAGAGAGCAGGCTGAGCAAGCCAGGGGAAGCAAGCCAGTAAAGAACATCTCTCCCTGGCTTCTGCATCAGCTCCTGATTTCTGACCTGCTTGAGTTCCAGTCCTGCATCCTTTGGTGATCAACAGCAGTATGAAAATGTAAGACAAATAAACCCTTTCCTCCCCAACTTGCTTCTTGGTCATGATGTTTGTGCAGGAATAGAAACCCTGACTAAGACATGTACCTTTAAAAAATTGACTCTCCTTTCCCTAGATGTCATAAATAAGCACCCTCCATTCCTGAATGTTAGCTGTCTTGATCTTGTATAGTCCATGAGTACAACAGGCCTGTCATGTCCAGAAGGCACTGTTTTGTGCAGGACCTCTCTGACACCAGGGATTTATAATCATGCCTTCTCCTTCATGATTATAAAGTCCCTGATTTGAAGTACTGTGAGGGTTGATATAATTGCACCATTTGGATAAACACACCACTGACACTTATTCTATGTGCCCAGACTGTTTGTGAGTTTCTGTGTTAACCACCATCCACTATACATATGTACTTCTCTGATGAGATCTTAGAACTACACTAATCTGAATATAGAGATATCGCTTTAGATTAAAGTTTGTTATTATGTCTATTTAGCAAAATAATACTATAGTTCCATCTCTAGGGTGTGGGAGCTCCCAAACCATGGTTTCTTGTCTAGATTTATGGTACCAGGCATACTTTTACTTCTGTGGAGTGAGTCTTAAATCCAGTTAGAAAGTGGAAGATTACCCCCCATAATATTCATTCCACTAATATATCCATAGGCATATCTTGTCACATAGTTCTTTATTGTAGTTCACAGCACCCACAGATGGGCAAGTCTGCTGATGACATTTTTTTCCTTAGCAGTCCATATAGTCTCTTTTGGTACTATGCAAGTGAACCAGCAATGAGGAAGTTTTCAAGGTAGTAACAACTTGATTTCTCCACCATTTTATTAGTAATCTCTTGAGGTAATTAATCATTTTACTAATATGCATTTGAAATATTTATCGGACATTTTACTCATTTCAGTACCTTAGATTTGAGTAGCTAAGGAGTTATCTTTTGTAATAGGTCACCTCGCTTTTCTCATATCTCTCTCTCTCTCTCTCTCTCTCTCTCTCTCTCTCTCTGTGTGTGTGTGTGTGTGTGTGTGTGTGTGTGTGCGCGCGCGCGCGCGCGTGTGTGTGCATGTTATAATTTGTGTTGGTTTGGCTATCCAATTTTATTTGGGGATTGTGGTGGTTTACATGAGAACTGCCCCCATAGGTTCATAGTTGAATATTTCTTCCTCCATTGAAAGAACTGTTTGGGAAGGATTAGGAGATGTGGTCTTGTTGGAGGAGGTGTGGCACTGGGGTGGGCTTTAAGGTTTGAAAGGCTACCTACCCCAGTTAGCTCTTTTTGCCTCATGCTTGTGGATCAAATGTAAGCTCTCAGATACTGCTCCAGCACCACACCTGCCTGCCTGCTGCCATGCTCCCTGTCATGATGTCTGTGGACTGTCTTGATCACTGAGTCCCAATTAAATGGTTACTTTTATAATTTGCTTTGGCCATGGTGTTTTGCTACAGCAATCAAACTGCTCCAACAGGAACATTGACCATGCAGGATACTCACTTAAAATCATTAAAGCCCCCCCTAATATGTTACCAATGATCATGAAACAAAGAAAAAAATTGTTAGAGAATTTGTTGTGAGGTTAGAAATTATATAAATTCTGAAATAGTGAATGTGATAAAAGTGGGAGGCAGGGAAAGTAGAGCAAAAGAGAAGAAGCAAGTTTAAGTAAATGAAAGGAAAATGAAGAGATATGAAGAGACATGCTACAGAGAAGAAAAAGCAGCATGAGATTAGGAAAAATATTCCCAGTAGTAAAAGAGTTCAAAGGCAAAATTGCCTTAACTATAAGAAGGGAAGTAAAAATTGAAATATGAATCCTTTAATATGAAAGACAAGCTGTGTCAGGTGTGGTATAGTCATGGTATATATCAAGACATTGCCTGAAGCACTTGAGCAAGTGAGAAAGCAAGCAAACAATTAAACAAATGTTAACAAAGCAAAAATTTGACTAAATGTACAGGAGAGGAAAAAATGGCAAAATAGGACATTAAATACTAAAAGAAAAATGCTGCCAACAATGAAAATTAGATAAATGTATGAAGGGTAATAGGTAATAACTTTTTTCTACAACATTTCAGGACAATTTATTGATACATATAGAAAAGTTTATTTATGTTGCTCCAAAAACTTGTTTTGGGAATGCCTTTTAATTTAATAATCACAGAGCTGGAGACGTGGCTCATTAGTTGAACATATGATAGTCTTCCAGAGACCTCAGGTTCTATTCCCAGTGCCCTCAGAGGGTACTGCACATTCTCCTGTAACTCCAACTCACTAGAATCCAATGCCTCTGGCTCTATGGGCATGATGTGCTCTTACCCACACACAGACAAACATGTATGCATTCATGTGTGTCATACACATACACAGAAGGAGAGAGAGATACAATTAAAATAATAAAAATAAATACTTAAAAAATCATGTCTATGCACAGAGTTGACTAAAATATTTTCATGGAATTAGAGTAATTCAAACAGTAAAAATTAGAAACTGCCATATACAAGAAATATTACAAAGTAAAAATACTTCTAAGAGCACAGTAAGAAGAAAGAGGAATGAACAATGAAGAGGAAGAGAAATGAAGTAAAAAAAAAGAAGAAGAAGAAGAAGAAGACACGCTGGAGTATTTTCTTCTTAGTTCTCAAAACCTGGAGAGTGTCAGCTGCACATGTGGAGGGTTCAGTTGAACTCGTAAACTCTTGTTTTTCCTACAGTTTGTACTGGTATTGAGCCTGTATCAGGCAAGTAAGTGCCTCTTGTCTGTGAGAACTTTCTTTTCTTTAGTAGCTGCACTTCCTTGTATACCAGGGACTTGTACCAGGGGCCTCTACTGGCCACACTTAGCTTTTCAGTCTGTGAGTTGGTCTGGGTTTCTTATTCTCATGAGACTTCCCAAATTGTCCTCTCTGGAATGATTAATGTTCAACTGCTGACCTGAGGCTTAGCCCTACCAAACTCCCGGATTGTTCTCAGTTAATGAAACGTACTCCTTGCCAGTAGGGGTTCTGTTCCTCACTTCACTGCCTAAACAGAGCCTCCTAGAGCCTGAACTTTTCAGATTGTCAAAGTCTAGCCCTACATCTCTCCGCAACTGCCTTCCAGAACTGTCATTCACCTAGGGGCTGTGGCAAGTTAAATTCAAGCTCCCTGCCTTGTGTTTTTCCCTATTGTGAGTCCTCCAGGGTAGTTCAGTTTTGGATAATAGAATTCCTCTCAAGATAGTGCCTGGTCACTGTTCTCTGTAACATAAGATCTCCACTGCTAATAAATCTGTCAAAATCAAAATCAAAATCCACAAAGGGGGGGGCCGCCACACTTCAGCTCTGTTTCTTCCTGGTGTGACACTTGTCTTTTTCTCTACAATTTTTTGCTGTTATATTCTGTCTTTTGGAAATTCCTCAAGTCTGTTCCCTTTTTTCTCTTTGAATGCAGTTCTTCATCGTTTAATGTCTCTTCTCAAATAGATCACATAAGAGCAGTTTCTACATTGGAAAGATTTTTTTTCTGTGCACCTATGGGCTCATGACAATGTTCTCTGATTTTCTGACAAATATGGAAAAGACTCAAGCCTGATTTATAAGTGGATATACATGTTCTATACAACAGTGGATAGATGCATCACTGTGGCCCCTTTTTGGGGATATCCCAAAGGGACAGTAATTAAAGGAATCACCCAGTGACCAGAACTTTGAGTGGTACCCATGGTTGTTCACTTTCTTCAGTTAGAAGGAGACATGACATTATGTGCTGACTCATGACCTGCAACTCACTGCTTGGATGGCTAGTGAAGGACTTGGAAAGGTTATTGATTGGAAAATTTGTAACAAGGACATCTGAGAAAGAAGTATTCAGATGGGTTTATCCCTTTTTATTTTACTTATTTATCCTCCACTTTTTGAGAATTTCAGACATTGTAATTTTTTAACATAATCACCTCTTTAACTCCTTTAAAACCATCCTCTCTATCCCTCTATCCCTTTCCATACAACTTTGAGATTTATTACTTCCCTTTATTTCCTCATTGAGCTCACCTTTTGTGTTGCCCAGCTACTGCTGGGTACGGGGCCTGATCTGGAGTGTGGTAGTCATATCATTGAAGAAAACTAACTTTAACACTGCCTCTCCCAGCAACTGTCAAATGCCAATAGCTTTTCAGACAGTGATGGGATTTCGTGTCCACCTTCCGTTCTCTGTGTTTGGGTTTTGACTGGCAGGTTTTGTGAATGCTGTCACAATAACTGTGAATTTGTATGTTTAACTGCCCTGTTGTGTCTGGAAAACATAGTTTCCTTGATGTTATCAACCACCTCAGACTCTTAGAATCTATCCACCCTGTCTCCTCTGAAGGAGCCTAAGGGACCTAAGCCTTGAGGGGAGTGGTGTGATATGTGTGTCCCATTTATGGCTAAGCACTCTGAGGTCTCTTCTCTGACCTGTGATTTCTATCCTTGTGACCTTGCTTTAGTTTCATGGGAGGAGGGCTTCCACGAAACACAAAACTGGTTTCATTAATTTAGAACACAAGATTTCTCCCTAACTACTTTGTGACACATATTTCTGAGTCAAAAAGCAAAAAACTTACTTATGACATGCGTAGCAGCTTTAAAGCATTAATTTTTACCAGAAGTCTAGGTAAATTATATCCAGAACATATCCTAAATAAATATAAGTAGTAGGACATGAAAAAAGTAAACAGTATATTATATGGTAAGTATGCTTCCACCCGGTGTTGTGTAGTTATTTCCTCTGAATTGAAATATTCTCTCCTTAAAGGAGTAGGGAGGTTTATGTCTCAGGAAACTAAAGGAACCTGCAAGACTCAGGAAGCTTATGGAATGCACAAGACTGTGGAGGATCAGGAAATGACAAGATTCACAAAGCTCCTCTCAAATCATATACACAGTAAAGAATTTCTGAGGAAGAGGAGACACTCTAAAGGAACTGCGTATAAATTGGACAGAAAGTTCCTGGGATGCATCTTTCCTGTGTTTTTGCACATGCTGCTATAGTTTGTCTAGTGATGAAGCTGTGGCACCTGTGTCCCTATAAGTAACCCTCATCTGTGCCCCTGTATGTAACTCCAATTAAGGCACTGATTCACCAAGCTAGACTCAGTTAAAATCATATAATTGGTCTGTCATCAGTGCCTGATTTGCAATGAACTGATATTTGCTTATGCATATTCAAGAACACTTGTAAATGTTTATAAGCGGGAAAGTACCTTTGTACTGAGTTGCTAATGTTCCAGCTAAGTATCTGTGATGTTAGCTTTTTCACAGATATTCTCCTTATTGTTATAACTGGCTGATCTCTGAATTTCAAAACAATGGAAAGAGGAGTTTGGTCTAGATATGACTTGCTAATACATACTTTTTAACTTATCTCTTGCTTGGATCAGAGCAATTTAAGTTTTCCTAACACCAACAGTCTTAATTTAATGATTGACTCTTCAGATGCCTTAACCAGATATGAAGCAGGATATATTGATAGGCATTTTTATATAGATGAACACTCATCAACTTTCAATGCATTATTCAGTGAATCAGAGCAGTTTATTAATCTATGTTTTTAATTTAAAGGGTCTATCATAAAGATTAAAGGGCCAGGACCAAGTTCTTGAGCAAAAAGTACTACAATTGTCTTTGGATCACTAGATTTGAAATCAAATATGAGAACACTTTGAGGGTGAAAAGGAGGAAAAAGACTATGAGAGGCTAATACACACTTATCGGTGAGTACACACCATGCATTTGTGTCTGGGTTACCTCACTCAGGATGGTATTTTATAGTTCTATCCATTTGCCTGCAAAATTTGTGAGGTCCTCATTTTAATTGCTGAATAGTATTCCATTGTGTAAATGAGCCATATTTTCTCTTTCTATTGTTTGGCTGAGGGACATCTGGGTTGCTTCCAGTCTCTGACTATTATGAATGAATCTGCTATAAACATACTTGAGCAAAGGTCCTTCTGGTATAGTAGAGCATCTTTTGGGTATATGCCCAGGAGCGATATACGTGGGTCTTTAGGTAGATCTATTTCCAATTTTCTGAAGAACCTCCAGATTGCTTTCTAGAGTGGTTGTACCAGTTTGCAATCCCACCAGCTATGGAGGTGTGTTCCCCTTTCCCCACATCCTCACCAGCATCTCCCAGTGTGTTCTGGTGCTTGTGTTTCTGATCTTAGACATTCGGATTGATAGAAGGTGGAATGTCAGGGTCATTTTGATTCAAATTTCCCTGATGACTAAGGATGACTTAAAGAACACTTCTTTAAGTGCTTCTCAGCCATTAGAGATTCTTCTGTTGAGAATTCTGGGTTATTTGGTTTGTCAGAGTCTAACTTCTTGAGTTCCTTATATATTTTGGATATTAGTGTTGTATCAGATGAGGGTTAGTGAAGATTTTTTTCCAGCATTTTTCTTTTGTTTTATTGGATATCTTCTTTTTTACATTTCAAATGTTATCCCCTTTCCCAGTTTCCCCTCCAGAACCCCCATCTTATACCCTTCCCCCTGCTTCTTTGAGGGTGCTCCCTCACCAAACCACCCACTCCTGTTTCCCTGTCCTGGCATTCCTCTACACTGGGGCATCAAGTCTTTTCAGGACTAAGGGTCTCTCCTCCCACTGATTCCCAACAAGGCCATCCTCTGCTACATATGTGGCTGGAGCCATGGGTCCTTCCATGTGTACTCCTTGGTTGGTGGTTTAGTCCCTGGGAGCTCTGGGGGATCTGGTTGGTTGGTACAGTTTTTCTTCTTATGGGGGTTGCAAACTCCTTCAGCTCCTTCAGTACTTTCTCTCACTCCTCCACTGGGGACCCCAGAATTTTCTCCCAATCTATAGGTTGCTATTTTGTCCAATTAATGGTGTCTTTTGCCTTACAGAAGCTTTTCAGTTTAATGAGGTCCCATTTGTCAGTTGTTGATCTTAGAGCCTGAGTCATTCACCAATGTTCTGCTCAGGAAATGTCCCCCTGTGCCAATGAGTTCCAGGCTCTTTTACACTTTCTCTTCTATCAGTTTCAGTATATCTGGTTTTATTCTGAGGTTTTTGATCCACTGAGACTCGAACTTTGTGCAAGGTGATAAATATGGACAAATTTGCATTCTTCTACATGCAGACCGCTAGTTCAACCAGCACCATATGTTGAAGATGCTTCCCTTTTCCCCACGGTATAGTTTTGGCTTCTTTGTCAAAGATCAAGTGTCCACAGGTGTACAGAATACCCATGATACACCCCCAGAGACCCTAAGAAGTTATAAAAGAAGGAAAGCCCAGGTGAGGATGCTTCAATCCTACTTAAAGGGGGAACAAAATAATCATGGGAGGCAGAGGGAGGGAGAGACCTGAGTGCAAGCTGGAAGGGGCAGATCATGTATGGAGGGAGACAGGAGAGAAGCCCAGAGGGTCAGGAGAATGAATGGAAATATGAAGCTGCTAGGGGTGGGGGGAATGGGGGTGTTTCTAAAAACTCCCAGAGACCTGGGATGGGGGAGGCTGCCAGGACTCAATGTAGGTGACCTTGGCCACGGTGTCCAACAGTGGGGAGATGGAACCTGAAGAGACCACCTCCAGTAGTTAGACAAGACCCCCAGGGGAGAGATATGGACACTTGGTTTGAATATGCTTGGTCCAGGGAGTGACACTATTAAGAAGTATGGCCTTCAATAGATTGGGAAATGATATTTACCAAGCCTAAATCTCATAGGGGACTAATATCCAATATATACAAAGAAATCAAGAAGCTGAACTTTAGAAAAATCAAATAACCCCATTAAAAATGGGGTACAGAGCTAAACAAAGAATTCTCAACTGAGGAGTACCAAATGACTGAGAAGCACCTGAAAAATGTTCAACATCCTTAATCATCAAGAAAATGCAAATCAAAACAACCCTGAGATTCCACCTCACACCAGTCAGAATGGCTAAGATCAAAAATTCAGGTGACAGCAGATGCTGGCAAGGATGTGGA
>NC_034613.1:92409122-92422476 GCF_900095145.1 Mus pahari
AACTCACTTGATATGCACTCACTGATAAGTGGATATTAACCCAGAAACTTAGAATACCCAAGATAAAATTTGCAAAACACATGAAACTCAAGAAGAAGGAAGACCAAAGTGCGGATACTTCGTTCCTTCTTAGAATAGGAAGCAAAATAACCATGGAAGAAGTTACAGAGACAATGTTCGGAGCAGAGCCTGAGGGAAGTACCATCCAGAGACTGCCCGACCTGGGGATCCATCCCATTAACAACCACAAAACCCAGACACTATTGCATATACCAGCAAGATTTTTGCTGACAGGACTCTGATATAGCTTTCTCTTTTGAGGCTATGCCAGTGCCTGGCTAATACAGAAGTGGATCTTCACAGTCATCTATTGGATGGAACACGGGGCCCCCAATAAAGGAGCTAGAGAAAGTACCCAAGGATCTAAAGGGGTTTGCAACCCTATAGGAGGAACAACAATATGAACTAACCTGTACCCCCCAGAGCTTTTGTCTCTACTTGCACATGTAGCAGAGGATAGCCTAGTTGGCCATCAATGGGAGGAGAGGCCCTTGGTCTTACGAAGATTATATGCCCCAGTACAGGGGAATGCCAGGGCCAGGAAGTGGGAGTGGGTGTGTTGGGGAGCAGGGCGGGGGGAGAGTATAGGGCACTTTCGGGATAGCATTTGAAGTGTAAATGAAGAAAATATCTAAAAAAGACAGACAGACAGACAGACAGACGGAAGGAAGGAAGGAAGGAAAGAAAGAAAGAAAGAAAGAAAGAAAGAAAGAAAGAAAGAAAGAAAGAAACAAGTGTAGCTGTGTTGGAGTAGGTGTGGCCTTGTTGGAGGAAGTGTATCACTGTGGGACTGTGGGCATGGGCTTTAACACCTAGCTGCCTGGAAACCAGTCTTCTCTTAGGTGCTATGATAGTTTGTATATTCTTGGGCCAGGGAGTGGCACCATTTGGAGGTGTGGCCTTGTTGGAATAGGTGTGACCTGGTTGGAGTAGGTGTGTCCCTGTGGGTGTGGGCTTAAGATCCTCACCCTAGTTACCCGGAAATGAGTCTTCTACTAGCAGCCTTTGGATGAAGACATAGAACTCTCAGCTCTCCCTGTGCCATGCCTGCCTGGATACTGCCATGCTCCCACCTGGATGATAATGGACTAAACCTCTGAACCTGTAAGCTAGCCCCAATTAAATGTTGATTTTTATAAGACTTGCCTTGGTCATGGTGCCTGTTCACAGCAGTAAAACCCTAACTAAGACAGGTGCCTTCAGTACAACAGGTAGAACTCTCAGCTCCTCCAGTGCCATGCCTCCCTGGACATGTGCCGTGCTTCCTGCCATAATGATAATAGACTGAACCTCTGAACCTCTAAGTCAGCTGCAATTAAATGTCCTTTGTAAGGGTTGCTGTCATCATGGAGTCTCTTCACAGCAATGTCCTAACTAAGACAGGACACCAACCTACCTTCAATTTTTTTACCTCAAATTGTTCCTGTCTAAAAGAAATGCAGGGACAAAAATGGACAGAGACTGAACAAATGGCCCATCAGTGACTTTCCCACCTTGGAATCCATCCCATGTTCCAGCACCAAACCATGATACTATTTCTGATGTTATATTGTTCTTGCAGACAGGAGCCTAGCATGACTGTCCTCTGAGAGGCTCTACCAGCAGCTGAATGAGACAGAGGCAGATAATCACAACCAAGCATTAAACTGAGGTCAGAGACTCCCTATGGAAGAGCTAGGGAAAGGATTGAAGGAACTGAAGGGGATAGCAACCCCATAGGGAGACCTAACCTGGACCCCTTGGAGCTGCCAGAGACTAAGCCACCAGCCAAAGAGCATACATGGCCTGGTTCAACACCCTCTCCCTCTGCCATCACATTTGTAGAAGAGAACTGCCTTGTCTGGCCTCAGTGGGAGAGAATTTGCCTAATCCTGTAGAGACTTGATATTCTATGGAGGGGGCTCTAGGTATACCCTTTCAGAAGAGAAGGGGAGGAGGGATGGTGGGAAGAACTCTTCAAGGTGTAGAGGACTATGAGGGGACAAGATTTTGGATGTAAATAAATAATTAATTAAATTTTAAAAGACTATGAGAAAGTTGATGTATATTTTGATGGAGTATGTACTCCAGGATAAACTTGGAACTATGGATAAGAATAGGATCATATATCATTTGGAAAGAGAAGGTACATATAATCATGCACCTTGGAGACTGCATTTCCCAGTATCTTTTACTTCCTTCCTTGGTTCTTCTCCTAACCTGAATGTAAAGACTGAAAACTTTTTCTTTAATCATTTTCTATAATTAAAATATTACCTATTTTATTTATTTAATTGCAAATAGTTTAATTCATTCATGTGCAAAGTATGAGGATGAAGTAAAAAATCAATTGCAATCAGCAGACCAACATTGATTCCCCTTCTATGATTCTTTAGAGATCAAAGACTGGAACTGGAAATGTTCCATTAGCACCTTAAAAGAACTCTGGTCAATCCCAGCAACTCAAGTTTTGGAATGGCTTCCTGGCCAGAGTAGTCTCTGGATTAGTGTATTTTGTCCCCAAATGGAAAAGTCAATTTAAAAGTCCTATTCACTAAATCTTGTGAGGTAAAACTAAGGATTAGTGGTAATTATTCCCATTCTTTTGGACACTAGAGAAATCTACTTTTCCAAGAATACTAAATGACACAATGTTTGCCAGTGTCAGGGCCAGTGCCAAGAGGTCAAGAAGACCTCAGACATAGAAAAACTTAATTAAGAGCTTTAAAAGAATCACAAGTAGAGCCAGGAAAATGTCACGTGCTAAATGGTTCTTTCCTTTTCAATGAAAATGGAGATTACCAAGAGTTATTTGGGGATAAAGATGTAGAAAAGAAACACAAAACAATAAATGTATGTGATTTTAACACAGGAAGTATTTCGGTAATACTCAGTGGGCATAGACTTGCAGCTGTGACAGTGTAGGATGGACAGAAAGCAAACAGTCGCTCCACCTAAATATATTGCCCAGTCAAATGTGTATTCTGGGATTTGGTACAAATGTTTGATTATGGGTTTGACTTTGTTATACCTGAACTCAATCATTTAAAGTAAATATTTAGTAACCACCTTTTACAAATAGAAAGGGAGTTAAGCAACATTTTTAAAATACTCTATAAAATGTCTTTTTAAAAAAAAAATAGGTGAATTTTGATTCGGAAGACACCAAGCTTTCTGGAAAATTTACATATCTGGAAAACTTTTGTGATGGTACTAGATACTTGAAGGTTCTATAATTGGCCAATAAGTCTCTCATTCATAAAGTACTTTTGATAGCTTGCCTTGTTTATTTGAACTTGATTTCATCTGTGTACAAATTTGGTAGAAGATGTTAGATTTTCTTTCAAATTAGTTTCTGAATTCTGTTTTCCTCCAGCCTAATTCTCAAAACGTGACATTGCAGTTTCTTACTGGAAAAATGCTTTGATAGTTGATTAAGGTGGATGTGCAGAATATCATTCTCCATTAAAATACATTAACATGTGTTAAATATATAATTCAATATGGTAATTTTATTTTAATAAGAAATAGCTTTTCCTAAATACAGAAAAGAAATTTGAGTCCATATTTAATACTGATCTGAATCCTTGTGCTAGCCAGGAAGTTTAATTGTAGTGAATGCTAAGCTGAAAGACTTTTGCAGGGAAAATCAAGCAGTTTTTCTCTTCTTCTTTTGTAAAAACTAAATGTAAAGGAGAATCTCATAAAGAGTTTTATTTTGGTGTCATATTATGTTTGAATATCTAAATTTCTGGATTAAATGCTGGCATCAAATAAAGCTTGTATTTGACCAAGGCTATGTTAGAAAATGGTGCTAAAATCTATTATTCAAATATTATTCATTGTGCAAAGTGATAGGTTTCATAGAGACATTTTCCTTCAAATATACAATGTCCTTTGACCATAGGCTTCTTTCTATACCCTATCTTTCCTCCCCTTCCCCTCTCCCACTAACCTCCTTTAACCCTGTCCTGTTTTCCAGCCCTTCCTTAGTAGCCTCTTTTCTGCTTTCATGGTATATAAATGCACATTCATACATATATTTATAAAATCTAGAACTTTCTTGGGTTTTAGAATATAGTATATTTAAATTTAGTGCACATCAACACTGAATGGTCACAAGATATGTGTAGTGTCAAATACTCTATTTGATGTTTAAAATGTGATTGGCTAGAAGCCTTTACAATGTCTGACAGTCAGAGAAATTTTCAAGTTTTTACTCAACAATATTTCTTACTATGTGAGACAGAGTGTTCTAGGCTAATGTCAGAAAAAAAAAACTAAATGGAAATAGAGTATACTATGAAGGGATAAAGCAAGAAAATGAAATATGTAATATTGAAGGAATGGATGCTTTACAATTTAGATAGAGTAGCTTAACTGATAAAGTGATGGAAGAAATACATGGGTGAAAAGGAATTCTTCAGATTAAAAGAGCATTAGAGATTATTCATGCTTTATTTTTCAAATGGAAAAGAGATTCACTTATGCTGGATTTCTGACTCACAGGTTATCTGCTCCATGCTTTGTTTCTTGTAAGAGACATCTGGACACAAGCCAGAAGCACCAAGTGTGAGTTTTAACTAGCACATTTTCCCTAGTTTGAAGCCACATGAAGCAGAAGCCTCACTTGGGATCTTGGATCTATTCATAGAGCATGCTTGATATCTCACTAACCTCAATGAAGACTGAGCTGTTGCATAGAAGTGCTATAGGACCTCATTTGTGGCAGGCCACTGAGACTTAGAAATTCAGAATGCCTTTGATATTGTTGCAATAGCATGACAGCAGAAGTGAGATTCATCACAAGGGAACAAATGGGCAGGACAGGAATTGGGGAGGCGCTATAAGACCTCAAAGTCCACATTTACCAACACCTCTCTCTCAGTAAGGCTACAACACCTCCCCAATCAGTACTACCAACTGCGAATCAAGTGTTCAACATGAGTTTATGGTGGACATTATCTTGATAGATAGAACACTTGGAGTGAAATAGAACATTTCAAAGTTGTATCAATAATTGAATTATTTCTAGAAAGTACAAAAAGTTGGGACAATTCAACACCTTAGGTGGTACTCTGCCTAAGATGTATTTACATTTGCTTTCAATTTTACTAAACCTATAAAAAAACTTTTTTTTTTCATTTCTTGCAGGGTCTTTAATAGGTTCATTTGTTATGCAGTAATATTATGCTATGTTCTTTTAGGAGCCTTTGTATTTATATAAGTGTGGCTCCAGCTGAAATTATCCTGAAATTCAATTACCAGTAGGTGACATTTATGTATCCTTTTGCTTACTAAAAGATGCTGATTCTCTTAGTATGCTCATGAATGAATCTCTGGTCCTCATTTAGGGTCAGTTTCAGAGTTTCTAGGTAAAGCCAGATAATAAGTAAATTAATTTCATTAGTGATATTACCTGTCACATATAATATTGTGCCAATGGTCTGAGAAAAATTGGCAGCCTTGGCAAAAAATCTCCATGTCTGAAAATTCATAGGTTATTTTTCTAGTTTTGAAGATGCTTTCTAGATTAAGTTGTTAGGAACCAACCTCCATCCCATATACGTATCACTTGGCTTAACTGATATGTAGCTCTTTACTAGATTTATTTCCTATCAATGGAGAATTATTATAGAGTTCTAGCCTGTTGCTTTCTGAATTAAGCAAACGACATCATTCTTTATCTCAAGCAAGAATGAAAAAAATAAGAAGACAATGTTCACTGCACTTCCCAAAGTAGACTCAAAATCCCTTTCTAAGTTGCAAGTCTTATCTTCTGCTAGGACACTTGTGTTTCTTGAGCTACTTTTGGCTAGATAACTGCCTCTCATCCAGTGTGTCTGAAAGGTCATTCTTTGTCAGGAAAGCACAGTTCTTTCTGTACTCAGGAGACCGCATTGCCAAGGATGTATTAGGACAAAGGCACTTGCAGTGACACAAAGAGGAAATTCCTCTGACATAATAAAAGTGACAAATATAGTTCACCCATTCTTTTAAAAGAAAACAAAATTCTTTCACGTAAGTCTCCTTTGGCAAAATGCATGTCTATCTGTAATTCCCACAGAACGGTTTTGAAACCTGTTTTTTTCCTGTAGGTCTTTTAATTATATTCAGCAATTTCCTTTTTCCTACATAATCAATTAGGTATTTGGTAATCCGAGAACAGTGTTCTATCTATAAACAAAGGCATTAAAAGACTAATAAAATAAGAAACAATCTTGAGGTCATCTATTTTAATTTCTTGACATCACTCCAGGCAGGCTTTAATCCTAATTTTACCAGTGAGATACATACACAGTTCTTCTGCCCACAATGGCTGGGAACAGTTCAATTTATATAGAGATTAGTGTTCCTCTTGGTTTTAGATTTTTTCTTTGATTTGTGATTTTTACCTTACAATATGGTTTTATTATCACCACAAATAAACCCAAGGCGTCTCTAAGACTAATTATTGATCATTTGTTTATTAAATTAGATTCATTCTTAGACAACATCTTTCATAGTTTGACATTGAGTAAACTCAATTCCATCATAATCTCAATTCATGGCTTCTGTTGTTTGGCTTGAGCAACTTGGTGTGTGAGAATGGGATTGACATGATTTATAGGCTTTGTAGAATGCATCATCTTAAAGATGCTTTGAACCTACTTCACCTTCTCAGGCCCATGAAACAGTTCCTTGGATTCTCATTATGTCATGGTCATGCCTTTTGTTGAATGATAGTGAATTAATGAAATTAATTTCTTGTATGTTAACTTCCCAAAATATTTAAAAGTTAATTTAGAGTAATAAATACAAAGATTCTATAAACTCTAAGGCATAGAAGTAGCAACAGTCATTGTGTTGTACAGAAAATTGTGTGCTACTCCTTTTTTTGTTTGTTTGATAGTGGTTTTTTTTATTAGATATTTTCTTTACTTACATTTCAAATGTTATCCCCTTTCCTATTTCCCATCTGAAAAGCACCTATCTCCTCCTCCTCCCCCTGCTCACCAACCCACCCACTCCTGCTTCCCTGTCCTGGCATTCCCCTACACTGAGGCATCAAACCCTCACAGTACCAAGGGCCTCTCCTCCCATTGATGTCTGAGAAGGACATCCTCTGCTACATATGTGGGTGGAGACATGGGTCCCTCCAGCACACCAGTCAGAATGGCTAATATATAAAACTCAGGTGACAGCAGATGCTGGCAAGGATGTAGAGAAAGAGAAACACTCCTACATTGCCGGTGGAATTGCAAACTGGTACAACCACTCTGGAAATCAGTTTGGCGGTTCCTCAGAAAATTGGACATAGTGCTACCTGAGGACCCAGCAATACCCCTCTTGGGCATATATCCAGAAGATGTTCCAACTGTGTTCATATAAACCTTATTTATAATAGCCAGAAGCTGGAAAGAACTCAGATGTCCCTCAACAGAGGAATGGATACAGAAACTGTGGTACATTTACAAAATGGAGTACTACTCAGCTATTAAAAACAATGAATTTATGAAATTCTTAGGCAAATGGATGGAACTAGAAAATATCATCCTGAGTGAGGTAACCCAGTCCCCAAAGAACACACACGGTATGCACACACTGATAAGTGGATATTAGCCCAGAAGCTCAGAATACCCAAGATACAATCACAGACCATATGAAGCTCAAGAAGGAACACCAAAGTGTGGATACTTTGATCCTTCTTAGAAGGAGGAACAAAATACCAATGGGAAGAGATACAGAGACAAAGTGCAGAGCAGAGATTGAAGGAAAGACCATCTAGAGACTGCCCCACCTGGGGATCCATCCCACATACAGGCTTGATGGACAATAAGCCCTTAGAATTTTCCTGACTCTGCCCGGACTCTTTAGTTTGAGGGTTACTGGTTGTGTATACTTCTGTGCCTGGTTCATATTTATATGCTAGGGACTCGAACTCAGATCATCTTGTTTGCAGAATAAGCATTTTGCTCCACTGTCAAATGAAGCTAATTGCACTAACCCTGCTTGCTCCACATACCTCAAAGGTTCTTGTGAAAATTAAATTATTAGATGCTTAGCAGAATTTTGAAAGAAATGTGAGTGTGTGATCAGAAGACTCTAGTTCTGGTACTACTCCACTCACTTTCCCTCTTTTTACTTCTACTAGTCAGTAAGTTGCTTTTGAAAATGCTGCTCTTGTTATTGCTATAGCACTGAGATGATTCTAGAGTAGTTCTAACAGCAAGTCATTCACCGACCCAGAATAGAGCAACAGTCTACTCATTAAAGTAAAAATCATTTGTAAGGTATGGGAATTTGGAAATACTAATGTTCTTACAGATTAGAATCTCTACCTCATACTTCTGATTTACTCCTATTGGATATATCAAGGTACCTTTCACACCACACAGGGGAAAATTATCCACAGGATACCTGAGACTATTGGAGCATCATGGGATTAGCAGTTTGAGAACCAGTTGACTGATTTCTTAGTCCTATGTGAGCCATCAGAGGGATTTCCTTTTGAGAAATTTCCCATGACCCAGCTTCAACTGTGAAAGCCAGAGAAATAAGTGTTTATTGTTTTGATTCTAAGTATGCACAAATGTTTATTTCCTGTCTATATCTTTTAGAAGAGGTCATGTGTACTAAACAAAAGTGGGTGAAATCTTGGCTAAGAAATAGGATCCTCCAGTGTTATGCCTGCAGAAAATTGTAATTTAAATGGCATTAGTCATCCCATTAAATTGGTTCCCAGTCTCTAAGGTTAACAGTGGTATTCAAATACTTCATGGGAGAATATCTTTTAGAAATTACTTTGTGTGCAACAGTGGATTAATTCTTCTAATAAGAGTTAATAGAACCCCGGCCCGAGACGACGAGCTATACTCAATTAACTACTGTTGAGAGAGGGAGAATGTTTTCTCCAGGGATGAGCCCCCTGATTAGCTTCTTCAATACTCACTTGTCAGTCCTAGAAATATGTCCAGGCAGGCAACACTAAACAGAGTTAGCAGATGTATATGTAATAACAATGGTTAAAGGAGAGAAGGCTGTGAATTTGGCCATGGGAACAGGTGCAGGAGGGGTAGGAGGGAGTAGAGGGAGGGGAGTAATTGTGTAATTGTATTTTGCCTACATAAAAAAGCTGACATTTGAGCTAAGGTCAGCTCCTATTTTGACATTTAGGGATTGACAAACGGAAACCTCACTCGTGATCCTGCAACATAAATAAATAATGAATGCAGCAGCAGCATCTGCTGGTAATTAGTGATCTTCAAGGTTTTGTTTAGAAATTCTTTTCTATTCCCCCCTTACAGTCATTTGAACAGGTGTGAGTGAATACCTCTTTTTTTGTTTTAATTTTCCTTGCAATTAGTGGTGATAAAAATCTTTTCATATGGGCAGAGAGGAGAAGGAGCTGGTGGTGTCTGTCGCTTGGTTCTGAGGAGTGATTTGCAACTCGATGGAGCAAGCAAGGGATTGCTTACACCTGAGAACAACTACTGAACAGCACCTACCAGAGGTAGAAGTCCAGGTCAAGTTTTGAAGGACAGTCGTATTGAGCCACCAGGAATATCACTTCTCCCCTATGATGTTCTCAGCAGCAGCAAGTTCCTGTGCAGGATTTCCAGGCAGAACTGAGACAGGCATTCTTAGCTGACACACCAGGAGGTGGTTAAAGCAGTACCAGAACATCAAGGTGGTGGAAGTCAAAGAAAGAGAGACCCATCCACTGTGAAACTTTGGTCAAGCTTTCATTGTGTCTAAGAGCCTGCATCACACTTTTATTTATAGTCCTCCCCCAAGTATTAAGGATCTTGAGATTTTACTGTTGAGAATGGCTATGGTGGACTAGCAATTATGACTGTGGGACATAGATGCTGCAGCCCATTGACTGTACAATGAGATGTATCCTGCAAGACGGATGGATTTTCTTTGGCACCTTTAATGCTTTTGACAAACATATGAATTTGATCCTCTGTGATTGTGATGAGTTCAGGAAGATCAAGCTGAAGAATGCAAAATAGAGAGAGCATGAAGGACAAAACAAAAACAAAACCAAAAAAACCCAGGTTTTGGGTCTAATTTTGCTATGTGAGAAGAATTTGATTTCCATGACTGGGGAGGGTCCACCTTCTAAAGATACTATTTTTGCTCATGTGCCAGTTGCTACAGGTAGCCCTGGGATGGGGGGGGGGGCAGCTGGCAGAGGAGTACCAGCTGGTGTAGTTATTCCCCAAGCTTCTGCTGGATTAGCAGGCCCTATCAGAGGAGTTGAAGGCCCATCCCAGCAGATCACACCTCCCCCAGGACCAAGTACTGTAGCAGCTGCTGCTGTGGCTGCTGCTGCCAGCATTGCTGGCGCCTCTACTCAGTACCTACCAGGATGGGAAACTCCATTTCTATTTGTTGGCAGAGCAAGCCCACCTGCAAGAATTATGGCTCCTTTACCTGGTATGAGACCACTCATGGGCACACAAACTGGCCTGAGGGACACCTACAGGCATGCTCCCTCCATGAGACCCCCTCCACCAGGAATTAGAGGCCCACCTCTCCCAGGAATATGTCCACTAAAGACCCAAAGATATAGTTGGTAAATATCAGCCCTGCTTTTTTCCTCTAATTCATCTTGTGAAACTGCATAGCCTGCATGATCCCTTGTACTGAATTAACTACAGATAATAAATACATAGAGCAATTAAAAAAAAACTTTTTGTTTGCTGACCATATTATATCTTCTTTACAGAATGTCTAAGTCATTTTCTATTTTTAATTTTTAAAATTCTATCTGTGTGTATCATCATTACCTCTACTTTTCTACCTACCTATCAGCTCTCTCTCTCTCTCTCTCTCTCTCTCTCTCTCTCTCTCTCTCTCTCTCTCATCTATCTATCTATCTATCTATCTATCTATCTATCTATCTATCTATCATCTGTGTTGGTCTGAATAAAAATGGCTCCTTTAGGCCCATAGAGAGTGGCACTATTAGGAGGCATGACCTTGTTGGAGTATGTGTAGTTTTGTTGGAGGAAGTGTGTCACTAGGGTGTGGGCTTTGAAGTATTGGAGACTCAGGCTTAGCCAGTGTATCACGATCACTTCCTACTCTCAGAGGATTCAGATGTAGAATTCAGCTACCTCTCTAGCATTATGCCTGCTTGCATGCCACCATGCATCCTGCATAATGGCCTAAGACTCTGACCTGGAAGTCATGCCTAATTAAAATTTTTTATAAGACTTGCAGTGGTCATAGTATCTCTTTATAGCAACAAAACCCTAAATAAGATACTGTCTACCATCTTATCTATCTATCTATCTATCTATCTATCTATACCTGTCCTCTTTGTATCTATCTATGTATCTCTGTATGTATGTATATCTATATCATATATCTATATATCTCTATCTGTATCTGTATCTATGTGTGTGTGTATTTTTTCTCTCTACCTATACATTCATATATCTAGGTGTGCATGGACATATGGAGATCAGAGGAAAACTTGCAGGTTTTAGTTCTCTCCTACAATGTGAGTTCTGGAGATCAAACTCAGATTGAAACTTTATTCATTGATTGAGCCTTCTCTCCATTCCACTAGCTATCTCTCTAGCCCCCTAGGTAGCTCATCTTTAATCAATAGAATCCTTCCCATGACAGTGCTCTGCAAGATTTCTCCAAGTCAGGGAGTGGCAATATGGAATCCTCCAATACTGAACTGCTCCACAGAGATATCAATATCCCCCTTGAACCTGAAACTGAACTTAAAGCTTGTAAGAAAATTGGGGTTGTTTTGTGCATGGGTTGTAGTCTCTTCACTAGAGATCCCTGCCTCATGAATGGGTCTTCTTCCACACCTTCTCACAGCTCCAAGTAGAGGTGGAGATCTAATTTACTTGACTTATTTTTCTCCACATTGCCTCTCTGTTTCCAAGAAATTTTCAGATGCCCTATAGTTTCTTGTGTGAGTCTTTAATGCTCTGTATTTTCCTCTTTGAAATAGTCTGTTCTTTCTCTCTGCTTTTCTTCACTAAGTCTTCTGTCACTGTGTCTGGTCTGCCATCTTTCCTATGTTTTGATGTCAGAAAGTGTGATATCTCAATGTCTCAGCATTCTTCAAGTTATTTTGTATATTTCAGGTCTTCTGTTGTTCTGGATAAATTTTTGGGCATATTTTCATATTGCTGAATAAAGTCTTAGGGATTTTTAATAGGGACAGACAGTGTAAAGCCTGTAGATTACTTTGAGAACTATTTGTACTTTATCCTCAAATCCATGAGCATAGTATATTATTCCACTTATGTATGTTTAGTGTCATTAGCAAAGTTTTGATGGTTTTCAGTATATACACATTTCTCCTTGTTCAAACTTAGTCACAATAGTTTCATATTAAAATATTATTGTCATCTAGGTTGTTGTCATATTAGAAACAAGTGATTTTGAAATAAGTGACTTTACTGGTTTACCTTTTTAAAAATTGAAAATAGATTTTTCTCTCATACAATACATCCTAACTACAGGTTCTCCTCCCTCCACTCCTCCCAGCTCTGCCCCTTCAGATATGTCTCCTCCTTAGAAAATAGCAGGCCTCAAAGGGATGACAGCTATTTTGTTTTAGCTATTTTATTATAGAATCATTACAATTTTTGATAAAGATAAGGTCCTCTGCTAACAAATACATTTTCTTCATTCTTTTAATTTGGGTAGTGTTTATTTATTTATTTTTATTTTTTAATTATTTTATTAGATATTTTCTTCATTTACATTTCAAATGCTATCCTGAATGTCCCCTATACCCTCCCCCTGCCCTGCTCCCCTACCCACTCACTCGCACTTCTTGGCCCTGGCATTCCCCTGTATGGGGCAGGAAAAGTTTGCAAGACCAAGGGGCCTCTCTTCCCAATGATGGCCGACTAGGCCATCTTCTGCTATATATGCAGCTAGAGACACGAGCTCTGGGGTACTGATTAGTTCATATTGTTGTTCCACCAATAGGGTTGCAGACCCCTTCAGCTCCTTGGGTAATTACTCTAGCTCCTCCTCCCCAAAATAAGGAATAAAATACCTATGAAAGAAGTTGCAGAGACAAAGTTTGGAGCTAAGACAAAATGATGGACCATCCAGAGACTGCCCCACCCGGGGGTCCATCCCATAATCAAGCACCAATCGCAGACACTATTGCATATGGCAGCAAGACTTTGCTGAAAGGACCCTGATATAGCTATCTCTTGTGAGGCTATGCAAGTGCCTGGTTTATTTACTTTTTATTTTTTAGATATTTTGTCTATTTACATTTCAAATGTTATCCCCTTTCCTAGTTTCCCCTCCGAAAATCCCCTATCCCCCCCCC
>NC_034613.1:92422956-92433021 GCF_900095145.1 Mus pahari
CTAAGAATTTCACAAATTCATTGTTTTTAATAGCTGAGAGGTGCTCCATTGTGTAAATGTACCACATTTTCTATATCCATTCCTCTGTTGAGGGATGTCTGGGTTCTTTCCAGCTTCTGGCTACTATAAATAAGGCTGCTATGAACATAGTGGAGCATGTTTCCTTATTACAAGTTGGAGCATCTTCTGGGTATATGCCCAGAAGAGGTATTTCTGGATCTTCCGGTAGTACTATGTCCAATTTTCTGAGGAACTGCCAGACTGATTTCCAGAGTGGTTGAACCAGCTTGCAATCTCACCAGCAGTGAAGAAGTGTTCCTCTTTCTCCACCTCTTCGCCAGCATCTGCTGTCACCTGAATTTTTGATCTTAGCCATTCTGACTGATGTGACATAGAATCTCAGGGTTGTTTTGATTTGCATCCCTGATGATTAAGGGTGGTGTTTATTTTTATAGCCTAATTTGTCTGACCAGGCCTCTTCCTAATATATTTCACAGGGAAGTGGTAAAATGGAGTTCTTCCTCTTTGTCATTGAGTAGGCTAATTTTGTGTTTTGCCCTTTAAAATGATACTCAGTGTAGCAGTTTAATATTATACTTTGATGTTTAAGTGTTTCTATTTTATTCTTGTTCATTGAGAATTTCTATCAGGATGATACTGGCTTTTGTCAAGTGGCCACTACAGAAAGAGTTGTGTATTATCTGCCCATTGTTTTGTTATTGTGGAGCATCACTGTGTAAGTTACTTTTCCCACTGTTGTGATGAAATACTGTGGCAAAGACACTTAAAGAAAAGTTTGATTTGATTCCAGGTTTGAGGTTATAGTCCATCATGGGAAGGAAGGATGATGTGCAGCTCTAGCATGAGTGAGACTCTGGGTTCACAGGCAGGAAAAAGAAATGGCTGTGCACATTCAAGCATTTTTATGGCTTGAGGTCTAGGAACCAGGCCAAGGAATGGTACCATTCACTTTTAGGGTTGGTCTTCCAACCTCAGTTAACATAATAAAAACAATTCCTCACAGTCATGCCTAGGGGCTTGTCTCTTAGATGCTCATCCATCCTGTCAAGTTCACAACCAATATTAACCATCACAATCACGTTTGCTGATTTGGAAATGGTATACTCTACTTGCATATAAGTGTCAATTCTTATTTGATGATGGTTTATGATCCTCTTAGTTAGGTTCTGAGTTCAGTTTACTAGCACTTCATGAAGGGTTTTTGCCTGTGTGTGTGTGTGTACATTAGGGAGATTAACGTGTAGTCATGATTATGTGGGGCATTGGCTGAATTTGATATTGAGATAATGCTGGCTATGAAAATTATGTTGGAATAATTTATTCCTTTCCAAAGTCTGGAAAGTTGACTTTGCTATTTATAATGCTTAATGGAGCTCATGGGTGAATCTACCAGTTCTGAAGACTTTTTTTTTTTTAGTATTAAATGAACTATCTTAGCAGTTGTATGTAATGATGTCTTCTTTTTTCTACTTCTATTCATTTTAAGTTAACATGCAAGGTATTGGTATTCACCAAAACATGTACTTGCACATTATGCTTTGTTCTTACTCATTTTCTTTCCCCACTGCTCTTCAATTCTCCTCTTCTATGCTCTTGTTGATTCCCCTTATGCACAGTAGACATCCATTCTGCTTTCATGTCACATGGTTTCCGTTCATTCTTCTTTCTCCTATCCTTGTCCTTTTAGATCTCTTCCTCCGCTCTCATAGTCTACTTTCTACTTAAAGTTCTCTCTCTCTCAACACACACACACACACACACACAAACACACACTTTAATTTAGACTCTGTGTATGAGAGAAATCATGCATTATTTGTCTTTCTGGATTATTTTGTGTAACAATGAATTCTAGTTTGATCCATTTTCTTTTAAATGTCATTTCATTTTTCTTTATGGTGCAATATTTCTCTGTATATGTATCAGTTTTCTTTATCTGTTGATTTACTGATAGAAATCTAGACTGGTTTATGTCTTACCTATTGTGAATAGAAATAAATATTGATGTACATGTATCCTCATAGTACATTGACTTGAGTTTGATGGTACTTGTATTTTTATATTTTATTGAATATAGACTTTTACATACAATATATTCTGGTTATAGTTTCCCTTCTTCAAACTCCTTCCATATCTTTCCTACTTCCCCATCCAACCAAATTCACAACCTTTATTTCTATCTTTCATTAGAATACAAAGAGGAACCTAAAAATTAATAGTAATAAAATAAGATGAAATAATAACAATAAAACCAGAATAGGACAAAACAAACAACAAAAAACGGGGCAATAAAAAGTACAGGAAACACACAGATGCTAAGAAACACACATTTGCACTCACAGAAAACCCACATAAACAAAATCAGAAACCATAATATAGAAGCAAAGACTTGTAAAGGAGAAAAAAAAACAGAAAAAATATTGTGAGACAAAAACTTAAAAATACCAGTGAGTTCATCTTGTGTAGGCCATCTACTGCTAGGCATGAGGCAGCCCACACTGACCTTAAGTAGTGTGATTTGTATACCCAGTGATACTCTGTTGGAGAAAACTAATCTTTCCTTTTTAAAGTGTTGTCAATTGGAGATCGCTTCTAAGTTAGGGCTGTGGTATTGTGTCTACTACAGTTATTAGCACTGGCATGCCATCTGGTGCACACCCATGCAGCTCCTGTGCATGCTGCCTCAGTCTTTGAGTTCATATGTGCTCCAATAGTGCTGTGTCTAGAAGACCTTGTTTCCTTGGTGTCTTCCAAACTCAGTAGCTCTTTTTTTCTTTTTTAATTTATTCTTTAATCTTCTTTACAGTCCAGACTTTATGCCCCTCCCAGTCTACCCCACATGCCATACCTCTTCCCCTATCTTCAAGGTTTGTCCCCACCCCCACCTCCGCACCATCAGACCTCCCCACTCCCTGAGGCCTCAAGTCTCTTGAAAGTTAGGTGTATCTTCTCTGACTGAGTCCTGACCTGGCAGTACTCTGCTATGTATGTGTTGGGGGCCTCATATCAGCTGGTGTATGCTGCTTGGTTGGTGGTCCAGTGTTTCAGAGTTCTCAGGGGTCCAGAATAATTGAGACTGCTGGTCCTCCTACAGGGTCACTCTCCTCCTCAATTTCTTCCAGCTTTCCCTAATACAACCACTGGGGTCAGCAGCTTCTGTCCGTTGGTAAGGTGCAAATATCTGCATCTGACTCTTTCAGCTGCTTGTTGGGTCTTTCAGAGGGCAGTTATGATAGGCCCCTGTTTGTGAGCATCAGTAATAGTGTCATGCCTTGGGGCCTCCCCTTGAGCTGCATCTCGCTTTGGGCCTGTCACTGGACCTCCTTTCCCTCAGTCTCTTCTCCATTTTTGTCCCTGCAGTGCTCTCAGACAGGAACAATTCTGGGTCAGAGACTGTGGGATGGCAACCCCACCTCTCCACTTGATGCCCTGTCTTTCTACTGGAGGTGGACTAAATAAGCTCCCTCTCCCCCACTTTGGGGTATTTCATCTAAGGTCCCTCCCTTTGAGTCCTGAGAGTCTCTCACCTCCCAGGTCTCTGTTACATTCTAGAGGATCCCCCACCTCCTACCTCCTGAGGTTGCCTGCTTCCATTCTTTCTGTTAGGCCTCAGGGCTTCAGTCCTGTTCTCCCCACCCAATAGCTCTTAAAATCTTTCCACCTTCTCTTCAGCAGATTTCCCTGAAACCTGAGGGGAGGAATTTTGTGGAGACAGCCCATTTAGGACTTAGTCTTCCAAGGTTTCTCATACATTGTCCAGTTGTGAGTCTCAATATTAATTACCATACACTGCAGGAAGAAGCTTTTCTGAGCAAGACACTGATTTATGAGTATAGCCAAATATCTTTTTTTATTGTTATTTTGTTATTATGTTCTCATAGCAGAACAGTAATATTTGGTTTTCCCCTAGGTCCATGGTGTAGTTACTCTCAAATTCTTTGGCCACCCAGGAAGTATCAGAGATGAGGGTTTTTTTTTCCAATTCCAATCAGATAGTGGCTGCTTACTACCATATTTGTCATGCCACCATTGCAGCAGCATATCTTGCAAGCAGGTCATTGCTGTACAAAGCAATGGCTAGGCTGGTGTTTACCTTTCTTCTGTGGTAATAAACAGAGTACAGACCAATACCATGAACTCTAATCGGTAGGGCTGGGCTCTAGGCAGACACCAACTCTACTTCACTGTGTTCAATGAGTTATACAGGTATGGTCTTCAGTAATAGGGCCATACCATCTATTTGTGGAGAATAACTAATACCCTGGGTTGTTTTGGGGCCCTTTAGCCAATAATTTAATTACTGGCCAAATCTAATGGAGCAGAGTCCTTTGGGTATATGCCCAAGAGTGGTGATATAGCTAGATCTTGAGGGAGAACTTTTCCCAGCTTTCTGAGGAACTGCCACACTGATTTCCACAGTGGCTGTACACATTTGCACTCTCACCAGCAGTGGATGAATGTTCTTCTTACCCCACATCCACATCAGCCTATACTGTCATTTGTCTTGACCATTCTGATGGGAAGAAGATGAAATCTCAAGTAGTTTTGATTTGCATTTCTCTGATGACTAAAGGTTTTGAACATTTCTTTTTCATTCTCAGTCATTTGAATTTTCCTCTCCCCTTTTGAAAATTCCATTTAAATTTGTCCCTGATCTGTTAATTGAAACTTCTTCTCCTTAGTATTCCCCCTTGATCATTCTTCTTTTCTACCCTGGACCAAGTGTCTGAGGGCCTCAGCCACAGGTGCCCCTTACAGACATATACCGAGTAGAACTGTACAATGCCAGAAATTCAAATAACCCCATTAAAAAATGGGGTACAGAGCTAAACAAAGAATTCTCAACTGAGGAATACCGAATGGCTGAGAAACACCTGGAAAAATGTTCAATATCCTTAGTCATCAGGGAAATGCAAATCAAAACAACCCTGAGATTCCATCTCATACCAGTCAGAATGGCTAAGATTAAAAATTCAGGTGACAGCAGATGCTGGCGAGGTTGTGGAGAAAGAGGAACACTCCTCCATTGCTGGTGGGATTGCAAGCTTGTACAACCACTCTGGAAATCAGTCTGGCAGTTCCTCAGAAAATTGGACATAGTACTACCGGAGGACCCAGCAATACCTCTTCTGGGCATATACCCAGAAGATCTTCTAACTGGTAATAAGGACACATGCTCCACTATGTTCATAGCAGCCTTATTTATAGTAGCCAGAAGCTGGAAAGAACCCAGACATCCCTCAACAGAGGAATGGATACAGAAACTGTGGTACATTTACACAGTGGAGTGCTTTCCTTTCTCAAATCATCCTTCTCTGTGCTTTCCTGGTAGCCAGAGTTCACCACTACTGTGACATTCTGCATACTGTATTTTAATTTTCAGTCTTCTACACTGTACTCAGATATTTTAATCAATATTTTTTAAAGCTTGCTGCTTAGCTTCTTCCATAGTGGCTGATAAAAATTAAGCAACTAAAGGAGAAACACATGAGCTGTGCTTATTTGTTTTAACATTGAATTACATTTGGTCTTTATTTTTTCTTAATCTTACCTTCATGGTCTTATTTTTTTTCTGGTGTGGCAGCACACACCTTTAATCCCAGGACTCAGGAGGCAGAATAATGCAGATCTCTGTGAGTTTAAGGTTACCTTGTTCTGTATAGTGAGTTCTAGGACAGGGCTATGCATCTACAAATTTTGCTTGAGGTTTTAGGGATATTATAGGAGCAATGAATTCTGTTCAGCTCACAAAAATGAGATTTTTTGCTTTGGTTATCCATGTGAAGCCACAATTGACTTTCCTGACTATAGCTATTGAGGATCCTACATCTTTCTTTCCCTATATGATGTTTGGTTCTGGAGTAAATTGCAGTGATAAGAATAATCATAATATTAATTGCTGGATTAAGGCACAAAACTTGGTATCACCCAACTGTTGGAATTTGAATCCATAGCTTGTTCTACAATACTTAAAATTACATTATTTCATTCCCTCTAAGGTCAAGAACAAGACAAGTTTATCTGCTCTTTCCACTCCTATTCAATGTAGTGCTTGAAGTCTTACTAGAAAAATTAAAAAAAAAAGATGCAAGAATAAAAGGGATAGCGATCAAATAAAAGGGAAGAGAAATCAAAGCATTCTTGGTTGCAAATGACATGATTCTATTCATAAGAGACCCTAAAGACTCTGCCAAAAACTCTCAGAATTGATAAATACATTCAACAAAGTAGCAGGACATAAGATTAACACACACACACACACACACACACACACACACACACACACACACACAGAGAGAGAGAGAGAGAGAGAGAGAGAGAGAGAGAGAGAGAGAGAGAGAGAGAGAGAGAACCTTTTATATACTAATGACAAACAGACTGAAAAAATAAATCTAGGAAACAATCCCATTCACAATCTCCTCCCCTGAAATAAAATACTTAGAAATAAATTTAGCCAAGTAAATGAGAAGCATCTACAGTGAAACATTTAAGATACTGAAACATTTGGGAAGACACTAGGAACTAGAAAGACCTCTCATGTTCATGGATCAAAGGAATCAATATTATAAAAATGGGCATCCATATAAAAATCTACAAATTCAATGCAATCTCAATAAATGTTCCTGGGTCAATTTTTACAGATACAGAAAAATAAATCTTAAAATTTATATGGAAACACAGAGGACCAAGGATAGTCAAAACAACCCTAAACAAAAACAAATACTGAGATGATGACTAACACAGGTATCTTACATCTGGTTAACGTACAGAGAATAACTTATTGTGTGTGCTTGGTTCTAAGTAGTACATCTCTATCACAGCTTCTCCTCTTAATGGTCAGGGATCACTGTAGAAGTGAACTGAAAGACTGTAAGAATCAAGCTATGGATCACTACAAAGAAACAGCATTTTGAAGAGATAATAGGCAGCTGAACGTAAGAACTTGTGGGGAGTCTCTGCAAATGCCACAGCCACCAGATTATCTAACAGTGCACATTAAGTAAGAAGGAAATCTGGTTCAAACAGAACTCACTCACCAGTGTTGGCTCAAACATCTAGAGTCTGATATTGAGCAGTTTATTTTAGGCATATCTATGTACAATACTACTTGGGGGAAAGTTTCTTGGTGTAACAGAATCCCTTGTGCACAAGGACGCATAATTACATCCAAATTCTTCCCAAATTACCTGTCACTTCCTCCACGAGGATGAGGTCTAGAGATAGGCTACCTGTGTTATCTTAAGAGTCTGAGGGTAGGGGTGGGGGATCAGGTGCAGTCTCATTCATACAGATAGCACAGAGGTCACCTAGATTATTATCAATATCCGGTCTTGCTTGGGTGAGCCTGGGAGAGCCCCTGGTCATGCAGATAGTGTAAGGATAACCTAGGCTGTTAGCAACCTCCACTCCCAGGCAAGCTTTTGTGTAGAAAACAACCTTGCTTTGTTTAGCCACTTCCAGTTCTGGTTGTGGGAAGTTTGAGGAGGCCCAGGTCATACAGCTAGCACAGAGGTCATCTAGATTGCTAACTATCTCCAGTCCTGCTTGTGTGACCCTTGGAGAGTCTTGGCCATAGAGATAGTGTGCAAGGATCACCTAGCCTATTAACATCTCTCATTCCCAGCATTCTTGTTGGAAAAAAGTGTTTTAAAGAGACAACCCTGCATGTTTAACATTCCTAGTTTCCCTAATGCTTATCTGGCAGCACAAACAAGACCTCACAGTGGCTGTAACAGCATGATAAGACCTTCTCAAACTAAAGCCAGGCACAATCTCTGCATGAATGGTGAAGGTGGGCAGAAACTCACATGTTGTAGGAACTTTTTAAGGACAAACCCACAAAAGTCACAATGTGACTTTGCTATTTTCCAAGAACTACAACTTCTAGCATTCCAGGATGTTACCTGGTTCTTGGACAGGTGAGGCTTATAGGTTGATTTTAGCTCTTACAGGTTAAACTGAAAAAATATGCTGGAAATCATTTAACTTCAAAAAGAAAAACACCACGTGGCCTTTCTTGTATGTAAATCTTAGCAATGGTGATTTCATTTTATTGGCTTAATTTGTAATGTATGTTAAAGTTAGATAATTGGAAAAGGAACATTGGAGCAGATGATTTAAGGGACCAAGGATGGTAAAAAGAGGCAAAATAACAATAGAAAAAGACAGTGTTTGGAGGGGAAAGATTTAAACTTGGAAAGGGATAAGGGCTGGATAAATGAGGGAGTTGGGGGAGGCATAACCAAAATAAAGGGTATATGAGAAAAATATAGTGAAACCAGCAATCATGCAGCCCAAGTAAAATATATAATTAGTTACAATTAGTATACAGATGACATGAAAGAAGAGTGGGAAAAGGCTCTGAATTAAAGTTGAAGTGGGGATGACAATAGGGAAATAGGGGATATCAGGGGACAAGGCTAGGTTACCCCAAACTAAGGTATATATGAAGAAACTTTACAGAACTCCACATGTTTATAAACACACACACACACACACACACACACACACACACACACACACACGATATTTCCATTGCTCTTAGAGGCTCACTACAACTAGATGGTATGAACTAAGTGCTTAAGATACTACTCATTTTAGATGCAAGAGAGAGAAATAAACCTTGACGGACTAAAACTCTCCCTCTTGGCTAGCTTACATACTATCAGAAGATGCTATGCAGGATTCTGGATGACAAAGCCATACAGTCGTACCCAGCATTCTACAACACTGATCATATATTCTACAAAACTAATCTGCCTGGCAAGATGTTCCTGCTGGTATAATAGTGGCATGGTAGTCATGGTGTTAACCAGCTGCTTTCTGGTCTGCTTTACAGGAGGGATTTCATGCACTGTAAACCTGATCCAAAGCTCTTGATTGAGGAGCCCAGAGACACTGGGGCAAAGTTATGGTATAGTTATATTAAGGAATCTTGATGTCAAATGACCTTATAAATATTTGTGTTGCTTTCAATTTTGGTTAGAGAAGCCCATCTTTGCAAAATGTTGTGGTTAATGAAAAAACTACTTGTCCAAGGGCCAAGTAAAATTACCACATGCGATTAGCTGTGAATGAATCATCTATGTTAACATCTCTCCAAGGCTCAGGGAGCATCATAAAACAATAAGGAGCTGTAAGAGCTGGCAGATGAGGAGAGCGGTGAAACTTCTGAACATGGAATGGATATAGCCTTCATGAACTCATAGCAGCCTGTCAAAATTCTAACGTGAATTAGGGAGGGACTCCTGAGATCCCTTCGACCTTCAATAGAGGAGTTATTGCTGGTGAATGGTTGGATAGGGAGTGAGGGCCACTTTCATATAAGGACATGAAACATGCTGGTAGGTTGTCCACTTCTCAGTGGTTAACCCCACACCCATGCCTATGTAGTCAGCAGCAATTTTAAGAAGGAGCATCAGGAATAATAATAAAAATAATAATAGTGGACAAAAGGTTAGCAGGAGGTGAGATGAGGGGACTAGAGGGACTTGGAGGGATGCAATAACAGATATGCTGAAAATGCAATGTATAACATTTCAAGGAATAATTAAAGCCATTAAATTAATTTGTCTCAACACTCTATGGTTTCATTCACTGGAATATCTTTAGTATATTTTAAGATATCTTCATAGTTGTTTAGTGATCTAGAGTCCTCCACAATTATTATTATTATTATTATTATTATTATTATTATTATTATTATTTTCTTTATTTACATTTCAAATGCTATCCCGAAAGTTCCCTATAACCCCCCCCACACACCCCTACTCCCCTACCCACCCACTCCCACTACTTGGCCCTGGCCTTCCCCTGTGCTGGGTCATAAAATGTTTGCAAGACCAAGGGGCCCACTCTTCCCAATGATGGCCAATTAGGCCATCTTCTTCTATATATGCAGCTAGAGAAACGAGATCAGGGGGTACTGGTTAGTTCATATTGTTGTTCCACCTACAGGGCTGCATCCCCCTTCAGGTCCTTGGGTACTTTCTCTAGCTCCTCCATTGAGGACTCTGTGTTCCATCCAATAGCTGACTGTGAGCATCC
>NC_034613.1:92433032-92434156 GCF_900095145.1 Mus pahari
TCCTTAGTTAAAGTCACACCAAGATATTTTATACTTTTTCTGACTATTGTGAAGGGTGTAGGATGCATGGGATAATTTCAGTATTTCTGTATTTGTGGAGGCCTGTTTTGTGACCAATTATATGGTCAATTTTGGATGAGGTACCATGTGGGGTTGAGAAGAAGGTATATCCTTTTGTTTTAGGATAAAATGTTCTGTAGATATCTATTAAATCCATTTGTTTCATAACTTCTGTTAGTGTCCAAGTGTCTCTGTTTAGTTTCTGTTTCCATGATCTGTCCATTGGTGAGAGTGGGGTGTTGAAATCTCCCACTATTATTGTGTGAGATGCAATATGTGCTTTGAGCTTTACTAAAGTTTCTTTAATGAATGTCGCTGTTCTTTTATTTGGAGCATAGATATTCAGAATTGAGAGTTCTTCTTGGTAGATTTTACCTTTGATGAGTATGAAGTGGCCTTCCTTGTCTTTATTGATAACTTTGAGTTGGAAGTCAATTTTATTTGATATAAGAATGGCTACTCCAGATTCTTTCTTCGGACCATTTGCTTGGAAATTTGTTTTCCAGCCTTTCATTCTGAGGTAGTGTCTGTCTTTCTCCTTGAGGTGGGTTTCCTGTAAGCAGCAAAATGTTGGGTCCTGTTTGTGTAGCCAGTCTCCTAATCTTTGTCTTTTTATTGGGAATTGAGTCCATTAATGTTACGAGAAATTAAAGCAAAGTAATTGCTTCCTGTTATTTTTATTGTTAAAGTTGGGATTCTTTTCTTGCTGTTGTCTTAGGTTTGTTGAAGGATTACTTTCTTGGTTTTTCTAGGATGTAGTTTCTGTCCTTGTGTTGATATTTTCCCTTTATTATCTTTTGAAGGGCTGGATTCATGGATAGATATTGTGTGAATTTGGTTTTATTATGGAATTCTTTGGTTTCTCCATCTATGGGAAGTGTGAGTTTTGCTGGGTATAGTAGCCTGGGCTGGCATCTGTGTTCTCTTATGGTCTGTATAACATTTGTCCAAGATCTTCTGGCTTTCGCAGTCTCTGGTGAGAAGTCTGGTGTAATTCTAATAGGCCTGCCTTCATATGTTACTTGACACTTTTTCCCTTGATGTTTTTAATATTCTATCTTTAT
>NC_034613.1:92435050-92437764 GCF_900095145.1 Mus pahari
GGGCCTGTTCCAGAAGATGTGCCGCCTCTGCAGTTTGCACACTCACCTGCACAGGCTAGACTCTGAGGAACCCTGGACACAATATGTCTCTCTCACCTGCTCTGGCAGACAGAGACCTCCTGGATGGCCACCTTTCCTCTGGCAGGGAAGGTCCCCAGATGTCTGGAGATTGAAACAGGATATTTCCCAGAAGCTAGATTGCTTCTGTCTGTCCCAAAGCTGTGTAGCTTCTGTAGCCCACACTCTCACCAGTGCAGACTGGAGCCTCGGTGAACCAGAGCAAAAATGGCTCCCTTACCAGCTCAGGCAGTGAGAGCACTCTCGGGTGGACACCTCTGCTCTGGCGGGGATGGTGCCTGGATGTCTGGAGTCTGATACAGGGTCTGTCCCTGAAGCTGTGTTGCTTCTTCAGTCTGCCCTCTCCCTGACAATGACTGGAGCCTGTGTGCACAGGAGAAAATTTGGCTCCCTTACCAGCTCAGGCAATGAGTGTGCTCCCAGGTGTACACCTCTCTTCTTGCAGGCCATATTTTATATCTTATATATAGTATACTATAGTTTACTCCATGTGTTTTTATTTGCATTTCCTTAAAGATTAGTCATATTTGAATACATTTATATGCTTAAAGCTCATTTGTATATCTTCTTTAGAGAAATATTTGTTAAAATATTTGGACCACTTTTGTTGTTAAGTTGGAGTTCTATCAGATTTGTGATGTACTAATTTTTTTTTTTTTACTATGCTGATGTACAATTGTTCTTACTTTGATGAAGGCCAACTTACCTGCTTTTTTTTTTTTTTTTTTAGCCTGTACTTTTGGTGATACATCCAAGAAAAGATTGTTAAATCCAGTGTTACAGTCTTATTCCTGTATGTGTCAGTTGAAGAACTGTATGGTTTTTAGTATATATTTATGCTTTTTATTCATTTTAAACTAGTCTTTGTACAGGGTTTTAGCTAATTTTGTAATTTACATATTTTTATGACAAGATTTTTCCCAGCGTCATTTCCTGTAATCACTATTTCCTTCCAATTGTGACATTGAAACCCCAGGAGTTATAGTTACAGGTGGTGGTAGTGAACTACCTCATATGGGTGCTGGGAACTGAACTCTGGTGTCTTCTGCAATAGCAGTGTGGTAGTTTCAATGAGATGTGCCCATAATATTGAGCATCTGAACATGTGTTAAAGGACTTGTTTAGGAGCTTTAGAGGTGTAGCCTTGAAGAAAGAAGTATGTCACTGGAGCAAGCTGTGAGAGTTTAAAGAAACAAGTGTTCCCAGTGCACCCTTTCTGCTTCATGCTTGAGCAAGATTTCAGCTCTTGATGCTCTTGTTGCCATTCCTGCTGCCTGCTGTCTTCCTTCTCACCATGATGGATGATTATCACTCTGGAACCATAATAAACTCTATTCCTTAAGTTGCTTTGGTTATAGTGTTTTATCACAGCAACAGGAATAATTCAAGCAGCAAGTGTTCTTAACCCTTGGATCATCTTTATAGATTCCATTTTTTTCTTTTGATTGGAGATTTCACTTTTAAAGTACTTAATAATGATGAGAGAATTACTTATTTCCATTGTTTATTACAGGCTTTGCAAATTTTTTGATCTTACATTTACAACATTATTGTCTATATTACAATAAATTGATTTTGATTTTTTAAAAAAAATTGTAAAAAAAAAAATCACACAGATCAGCCAGAGTATGATTAACAAAATGACAGCTACTGAAATCTTAGTGAATTAGGTCTCCAGTCTAAAGATCTAGAGTTACTACACCCATCTTTCATTCCCCCATCACATCCTTATTGCATTTCCCATTATTTCTACTTTTGCTTTAACTAATTTTTAACTTTATACCTTATTCTACAAATTTTTCAAAGACTTACTATATTTTGTAAATTATATGTTTCTTTGTGTATACGAGCATTCTTTTGCAGGTACCCAAGGAATACGGACGAGGGAGTCAAATCCACTTAAGTTGAGGTGACAGGCAGCTATGAGCCACCTCATATGGATGCTAGAGTCCAAACTCTGGTCCACTGGAAGAGCAACCAGTTCTCTTAGCCACCAAGTCATCTCTCCAGCCTTTGGTTCACATTAGATTTCCCACTTCTCTTCTGTGGTCACTGGTGATATCCTAGCAGGCAGTAATCAATTATGAGTGTCTGCCTCTGTTTTGCTTGCTTTGGAATGGCTGCAGTGTTTAACTTTCTCCCCTTGGTGTAGTACTGAGGGCTGAGTGCTCAAGGGAGGGCTGCTCACAGGGATGGCAAAGTCAGACGAGATATCATTGCAACAGATGTGCACCACGGCAGAGAAACACAGGAAACACAAAAAAGTAAGGCCGTATGACACCTCAGTTACCAAATTCTAAGCATATGAAACAGATGCAGCCCAGTTTGCAAGTATTTTATTGAGAATATCTGTCTATGCTCATCAGACAAATTAGAGTTTCTATGTTGCTGCATCCTCGACTATCAGGAAAGAGAAACAGCCTAGATTCCCATCAACTGATGAATGGATAATTTTTTTTTTTTTTAAAAAGTGGTATGTTTACACAGTGGGATATTATTCTGCCGTTAAGAAAAGTGAACTTGGTATTGTGGCTGTGTTGTTTCTGTAGCTGTGCAAATCATTTGTGGAAGGAAGGCATGTGCAAAGTGTGAAAGGAAACCTGGTTTAGCCAGGACCAGGGAGTGGGAGTGGGTGG
>NC_034613.1:92440479-92445998 GCF_900095145.1 Mus pahari
CATATCCACTAAAACCTGAGTTTGTACTCTTAGAGAAAGGTACATTTCTCAGAGTCAGTCTGAGTCAGAAGTTGCATAACTCGCCTCTTACATGTACCTTGAGTAGCTTCCTTACATGAGTACGCCCAGTGGCCACATTCAAATGCTCTGGAGATGTTTGTGCTGTGCCTCAGAACAGAATGTGAGGATTACTAGTCTTCTCACTAATGAATATATGAGCACGACTCGTCAATTGAGTAGAAGTCGCTGGTAGATGAAAACGTTCGGGACAAAACAGTAACATAAAATACTTTTGAAAAAGGAAGGCAAAAGGCAAAGCGAAACAAAACAAAACAAGCTATAGCAAAACATGATAGTGGAATCAAAGACATGAGTGTGTTTGGCAGAGTCCAAAAGTGATGAAAACCTATAATGTANTTCTGCATCAAATGACAGAGCTCTGTGTGTGCAGAAGTCTGTGTATACATAGGGGAAATTGAAGAAGGCTACTGCTATTTTCTCTGGGAAGTACCTTAGCCCCTTCCATCCTGTGCTCACTACCTGATGTCTTTTTACTCACAGCTCCCCCCCCCAGGAGAACATTCTTGGGACTAAACATTATAGTATTCCATGTTCCAGGAAGTTTTGATAGAAGTTCTAGTCTTTGCTTTGACTTCTTTTTGAAATATTTGCTGCATTCACTTTTCTATTTTTCTATTTCTTAACATTTCTTTATTCTTTGAAACATTTGAGAGTGTAGGGTAGGCATCATAGCTTTTACCATTTAGCACTACACATGTCCTTCCTAAGAATAAGCATGTGATCTTAGCCAGGTGTAGTTAGGAACTCAGAAACTGAACATTTACATAACAGTTTTTATTTTTATTTTTATTTTTATTGTTTTGGTTTTTCGAGTCAGGGTTTCTCTGTATAGCTCTGGCTTTCCTGGACCTCACTTTGTAGACCAGGCTGGCCTCAAACTCAGAAATCTGCCTGCCTCTGCCTCCAATTCCGCTTCTTATCAGCAGTGGGATCCAACCCAGGATTGCATGATGCCTGTCAGAATGCTAATGTTCAAAGATGACTTGGCTGTTTTATGTCTTTTAAAATACTGCTGCATTGGAACAGTAGATAAGAACTACAGAATAGTTGGATATTTTCTGTAGTGCCTCATGGCTGGATTGTGAGGTGTGGATGAGAACAGTAATAAGTGTGGATGTGAATAATAACAAGTGATGTTCTCTCACAGATCATCATATCAAGTGAGGTTCACTCACTAAACATCATACCCAGGTGCTCAGAATGTCTCCTGCCAGCGATGCTAATCTGGGTCACATGGTAAGATGGGGTCCACTTTCATCCCTGTGAACTTACTGTTTTTCTTTTCGTGGTTCAAAACTTGGGAGAAGGAACTTTCAGGCCATGTTCATTCTATTCCTTGTCACAGGCACTTCTCCTATATTTACCATCTTTTGATGATTCTTATATGAACAGTTTTATTAGAATGCGTCTAAATTGTGACTTATTTAAATTCCATGATTCCTTGTGTAGTTATTGTTTGTCTCTAATGAAGAAGTTGCCTGTTATCTATACTACATCTAGCAAAAGTGCTTTTGTTCTGAACCACTTAAATGTTCGTTACAGATGTGGTAACTACTTTAACCANAGTACTTGAGTTTGTATTTCTTGAAGATAAACACACGTTCCTTTTAAGAAAAATGAAATCATGAAATTCACAGNTAAATGGCTAGAGCTGGAAACAATCATTCTGAGTGACACAACACAGACCCCAAAAGACAGATGTCACATGCTTTCTCTCATTTGTGGATGTTGGCTTTGAACCCTTAGATATGTGTGCTTTATTTGAAATACCCACAGAGGTCAGGTAATTAGGAGGGAGCCATGGAGAGAGAGAGCTTTCAGGGGTGGGAAGATAGAACCCAGAGATAAAGAAGAGGAAAGGAGAATAATGGAACAGGAAGGGTTAACTAGTTTGGGGGATGGGAGGGCAGGACAGAGGAGGGAATATGGCTAGGAATAGCTACCACTAAAGACTTTCTGAAAAAAAAATCACACAGGAAAACGATAGCAGCAGAAGCGTCTTAGAATATGAGCTTACATATATAACATCTCCTTATAGTTCTGGTAGAATTTGGCAATGAACTGTGCAAATCATGAGTTTTCATTTGATGTTTCAGTTTCCTTGCTTGTTAAAGATCTCTTTAATTTGTAAAGACACATGTTACCAAGACTATCAACCTGAGTTTGATCCCTGGGCCCTACATGGTAGAAAGAGAGAATACATTCCTGTAAGCTGTTCTCTGACCTCCACATGTGTACCATGGAATGTGCACAGGCATACAAGTGAGTACACAAGATTAATACAATTTAAATATTTTTATTGTGTGTATGATGGATGTTTTGCCTGCATGTATGTCTGGGCACCACATGCATATAGTGTCCACAAATGCCAGAAGGAGGCATGGAATCTCTGGGACTCGAGTTCTTGCTGGTTGTTAGCCACCATGTAAGTGCTAGGAATTGAACCCAGGATTTCTGAAAGAAAGAACCAGCATTCCTAACAGCTAAATCACCTCTCTAGTTCAATACACTGGTTTTAGGGTTTGGGTTTGTTTTGTTTTGAAATACTTGGAAACCAATAGCTTGGGTTCCCTGACCAAGACCTATGCACGATTGAGCAACCAGTGTTCTATCATAGATGAGGGCCAGCCCCTCCCTAAGTAGCTATGGGCAGTTAGGGAAGGGTACATGAGCCCCCACCCCTCTCTGAGATGCTATTGAAATTATTGATTACAGTGAGAGGGTAATCATTACTAGAGTTGATCATGCTCATGCCAGGATATTAAACACAGTGACTCATAAAATAAAAATGAAATGAAAATAGGTGGGAGACTTGTTTGGAGAAAAGAAGACTGTAGAAGTATAAAGGGAGAAAGATAAATTGTAATGGGGTGAAATGCCCAAAATACACTGCAGTATGTATGGAATTATCAAAGAATGATAAATAATGAAAAATTTTACATTCTTATACAACAAAATCTATAACATATTATGTCTAGCACAATAGAATTGACTTCACCACATGGCTCCAAGAATGATTCGGCACATGAAGGCCAAAAAAAAAAAAATAACACATCCTATAAAATTATTCACGGACATAAACCACATGACCATCTCAATAGATGCTGAAAAAATCTTAAACAAACAAGCAAACAAGAAATATGTCTTATCTTTGCCTTAAAAGGAAAGGAGAGAAAAACTTATTCCAAGTAAGTGGGACTAGGGGCTAAGCAGGTATCTCTATACATGTGTCTGATAAAATAGACTTCCAACTGGAAATAAGCAGAAGAGATAAAGATAGGCACTTCATTCTAATCAAGGGTACAATTAATTAAGGATACCTAATAATCCTCAACATATATGTGCCAAGCTCTAGTGAATCCAAATGTCATTAAAAGAGTACTACTAGATTTCAAGACAAATTTATCTCTAGTTCATTAGTACTTGGCAAGTCCAATATCACAGTTTCTCCAACAGACAGTTCACTTAAATAAACACTTAGAAGAAACATCAGAGTTAAATGACATCATACATCAAATGGACCTAACAGATGTTTACAAAGTAGTCCTCACAAATACCAAAGAATATATATTCTACTCAACAGCCCATGAAGCTTTTCTACAATAGACCACATCCTGAAACACAAAAAGGTCATAACAAAATGCAGGAAAACTTAAAGTCAACAGTAAACAAATCTCTAGTATGTACATAGAGTCACTGAGATTAAACAATGAACTACTGAATGAACGGGTCAAAGAAGAAATCAAGATAGAAATAAAACATTCCTGGAACTAAATGAAAATGAAAATGTAACACAACAAAACCTCTAGGGCACATAAAAGCAATCACAAGAGGGTTTTCTTTATCAGTTTGTTTACAAGAGTCAAAATCTTACAGAATTGCATCAGTGTTTTGATGATAAAACCAAGATGAGTTATTATTGTTTGTATAGAAGAAAAAATGTCTAAATATTTTCTTAAAGATTTATGGCTTTTGAAATATGAAATATGAAATTTTGCCTTAATATTGTGATGTGTAAGATGCTCTAGTACTGCCAGAAATAAAACATGACTGATTAGATGAAATAGAAAACTCATAAGTAGACAATTCTTTGTTCTTTCAGCAATTTAATATTTGATAGAAATTGTACTCCAGATCAATAAGGAAATGAGAGATTCTCCAATAAATAGCACAAAGCAACTACTTATCCACATTGAAAGATGGACTCAGATTCCTAATACTCATTATGTAGAGAGAGCTAAGGGAACTGATTAAAGTCTAAAGAAGCAATATCTTTAAATTATGGGAGAAACAGAATAATGTCACATTTTCAAGATTAAGCACATTTCAAAAAACAAATACTTAAAAGCTCTAAAAATAAGTTGACACATTAGAAATTTTTGTAGATATCTAAATCTTAATTGCTCATGTAGCAATTTGTCCCTTTTACCCGTAGGAAACATAAACAAGGTAGAAAGGTAAGTTGATTTCCTAGGTTATGGAACAAGGCAGGGTAGTATACCATGTTCTCTCATTTCCATAAGAATTATCTTATAATAAATACTTTATTAGGAAATTGTTTCCTTGGTAAAAGCATGTTTGTGTTTTCTCTAGCCAATTACCAGGTCTATCCGCTTCCATATTAGATGCTTTAAACTGCCTTTGGCTGTTGTACCCATTTGAGTCAATACCGTCTGGAAATGGTATTTAGGAGTGTGTGCCATATATATATCATCAGAAAGAAGAACCCAAATCTCTCATTTCCAACATTAACTCTTAGAATTCAGTTCCTGTGAATGCCAAGTAATACTTAACAACTTGATTTTTAAAGTTGGACCAAAAGAGAGTTTCATTTCCTTTTTTTTTTTTTTTATTTATTTAGCAAGAGGAAAGGGGATTGTGATAAATATTTGCCTGGAAACTTCTTCCTCCTACAGGAGAACATATCTTTGAATTAATGTTTTACCAAACTATGGTTCATAAACTGTTCACTTTTAAGGTGTCTTTACAGTAAAATAACAGATATTAAAAAGATCATACTGATATTTATCATGTTGTAAATAAAACGATACACATGAGGACTAAGTTACAAAAATACTAAGAATAGTGTCAGTTTTGTAGTCTAGACTCTTCATAGTTCAACTGAAGAAATATGGACTCGTTTCTTTTTTTGATGCTATCTTAATTGTAATATAGGAGAAAACCTGGCCTCACATTGTTGCATAGTCATAAAAAGAAGCCTTTCTACTAAGAAAGGACATTACAAATGGACCAGCATTAACAGTAAACAACTAGCTTCTTCTTTTTCTTTCTTTCTTTCTTTTTTTGTGCATTTCTTTTTGTTTTCTTTAGCAATTTTTTAAGGTCAACTTGTAATAAGGACACATGCTCCACTATGTTCATAGCAGCCTTATTTATAATAGCCAGAAGCTGGAAAGAACCCAGATGTCCCTCAACAG
>NC_034613.1:92448638-92485975 GCF_900095145.1 Mus pahari
TTCCAACTGGTAATAAGGACACATGCTCCACTATGTTCATAGCAGTCTTATTTATAATAGCCAGAAGCTGGAAAGAACACAGATGTCCCTCAATAGAGGAATGGATACAGAAAATGTGGTCCCTGTTTTTTTCCTTTAGACAGTAACATTTGTGGGTTAAAAACTTCAAGATGGGTGGGTTGCCCCATCCCTCGACTGGGGACCATGCCTATCTACTGGAGGGGGTTTCTACAGGTTCTATCTCACTTGCATTTCAGCTAAAGTCATCCCAGTTGGGCCCTGGGAGGTTCTCCTTTCCCTGGCATCTAGGACCCTCCAGTGGCTATCCCCAGTTCCCCTCCTCTTTCCCTCCAAGGTCCCCCCTCCCTCCACCTCCAGCAATCATCCTGTTCCCCCCTCAATGCAGGACTGAAGCATCCACACCCTGCTTTATCCTAAACTCCATATGATTTGTGGGTTGTTATCATGGGCATTGTGAGCATTTGAGTTAATATCCACTTATCAGTGAGTGCATACCATGTGTGTCCTTTTGTGTCTGGGTTACCACACTCAGGATGATATTTTCTAGTTCCAAGATGACCATTTTCTAATGTTTAAATTCTTGTTTGAATTCTGTCAATTATCTTTTCTGGTGTAGTGTGACCATTTTGCTTGTTTTAGTCAATATGCTTATGAAATATTCAATTCAGACAAGCCACATTTTACCTTTTAGCAAAATTTTTATCTTTTAGTATATCTTTTTTTGAGCAAAAATGGTGCTCTATGACACAGACAAGCTAATTTTGAAGCTCAATCACACTAGTGCTTATGTAACATAATACTTTGGTATATGCTCAAATGGGGCTTTCTTCATAGTCTTATTTTCATACATACTATTTAGACATGACTATTTAGATTTAATAAAATGAAATATTGTTAGAATACAGCAACATGTATTTCTTTTGGCATGTATCCACATGTCTTTATTTAGTGTTCCTGAATGAGAAAGAATGCAAGCCATTTTTTCCATTTTCAAGGAGTTATTATGCACACAGCCATCTTTGTTAACATTTGCTGAAAATCATGAGAAATAGTGGTACCAAAACTCAAGTACACATTGTCTTACTCTAAACTAAACCCAGAACTCCTAGTGAAAGTGAGAGTGGAAGAACTGAGAGTCCTGTGTGTTGAAAGCAGAAGTGATCACAAGAAAAGAAAACTTACATAGGAGGCAAGTCAGCTTACTAGTGTGTTATCTTCCCAAGTCTTGTCTGGCCCTAGTGGGAGAGTAAGTGCCTAGTCTTACACAGTCTTAATATGCCAGGGGGAGGGGGATGCCCAAAAGGGCCCTATACTCTCAGAGGAGAGGAGGGGTGATGGGGGCAGGGAAGGATTGTGGGAGAGGGTGACCAGGAGGGGAAGAGTGAATGGGATGAAAAATGAATAAGCAAATAATAATAATAATAATAATAATAATAATAATAATAATAATAATAATAATGTTAAACAACGAAAACAAGAGCAAAAATAAAACAATTGAAGCCAAAAAACAGTATCACTTGTGCAAAAAAAATTGTGAAGCCCTAGTAAAAAAATTACTATCAAGGTACAGACCACTCATCTATATCTAGAAGACAGTTCTAACAGCTCTAAAGTTATTGCAGGAAAAAGAGGTAGAAAGCCAATGGACAGACATTGGGAGCAGAGATCTCAGGTAATATAATTAAGAGCAACATGGTTGCATAATATGTGTTTCCAGTGAGGAAGTTTATGTTCCTGACTGATTTTGGCTGTGCTGGGATTTAATTCCAAGATAAAACTTTTAACATTTATGAATGAATGTATGTGGAAGTCAGAGGACAACTTCTTACTTTTTGGAAGTCAGTTCGTGGCTTTCTGGTTTTGCTTTTCACTTTATTGAGGCAGGTTCTCTCTTGCTTCATTGGCCATTAAGCTTCCAGGTGACTCACCCATCTTCTCATAGGTATGCTGGGATTATATGTCTGCTTCTACATTGGCTTCTTATGAGGGATCCTGGGATCAAATTCTGGTCATCAGATTTGTGAGATTACAGCCCATCGGGGGCTCAATTTATATATATATATTTGATTTCAGAATTTATGTTTAGGCATGACAAAATGATTTGTTAAATCACAATGTAGAGATTTCAAATAAACAAAAATCTAGTGTTAAGAGCTTCATTTGCTGTACACTTGAAGTCCATAAGATATATCTTTTTTTAGAAATATAATAAGAGCATCAAAATACATAAACTGCTTAAATCATAATGAGCAAAATACGACTGATGTATTTTTATTAGATATTTTCTTTATTTACATTTCAAATGTTATCCCCTTTCCTAGTTTCCTCCGAAAATCTTCTATCCCCTTCCCTCCTGCTCCTCAACCCACCCACTCCTACTTCCTGGCCCTGGCCTTCCCTTATACTGGGGCATAGAGCCTTCACAAGACCAAGGGCCTCTCCTCCCATTGATGACTGACTAGGCCATCCTCTGCTACATATGCAGCTAGAGACAGGAGTCCCACCATGTGTTTTCTTTGATTGGTTTAGTCCCAGGGAGCTCTGGGTGTACTGATTAGTTAATATTGTTGTTCCTCCTATAGGGCTGCAAACCCCTTCAGCTCCTTTGGTACTTTCTCTAGCTCCTTCATTGGGGACCCTGGGCTCTGTCCAATGGATGGCTGTGAGCATCCACTTCTGTATTTGCCAGGCACTGGCAAAGACTCTAAGGAGACAGCTATATCAGGCTCCTGTCAGCAAAATGTTGTTGGCATCTGCAATAATGTCTGGGTTTGGTGGTTGTTTATGGGATGAAACCTCAGGTGGGGCAGTCTCTGGATGGTCTTTCCTTCCGTTGCTGCTCCGAATTTTGTCTCTGTAACTCCTTCCATGGCATAAGGTATATCTTAAAATATATTGTTGCATGTGGGACTGGAGAGGTGGCTTAGTGTTAAGAGTACCAGCTGCTCTTTCAGAAGTCCTGGGTTCAGTTCCAGGTACCCACAGAGCAGCTCACAACTGCCTGTAACTCCAGTCCCAGAGAATATGACCGCCTTCTTGGGCACCAGGTACATATGTGTTGCAGACACACATACATGCAGGCAAAACACCTGCATGTATAAAATAAAAATAAAAATGAATTGCTGTCGTGGGAAGCTCAGACTATTTACATTGAATTGGGGTGTGAAGTGTGTTGATATTTCTTCATGGTTAATTATGATAACACTACCTATCAGGTGTTTAAGAGTCTGTTCTGTTTCTTCAGAAAACATTAAACAACAAGGCTCTTATGGGACACAACTTGGTGTGGTGTCAGTTTTGCCATTTGGTAATATTGGTATAACTCTTGGGCTTATCACTCCATCAGAACTAACTCTATTCATGAGGTTTTTGTTTACAAGTCTTAGAAAGGTGAGATGTATTTCTAATCTACATCTATGTTTTGTTTTGTGGTTATGTATCTAGTCTTCAGCATTTGTTTTAGAAGTCCCTTTGAGCATCTCTATTCTTATAATTGTCATATAATTTTCATTTTTCTCGAGCTCACAAAATGCCTTTTGTTGGCCCCTTTGGATTGAAATTGTGAGTGTTCCTTAATACTTTGTTGTGTATCTTCAGGCCTGACCTTCATGTCCCTATATTAAAAAGATAACAATATCAGCCTCGTGGTGTTTATATGGAGGTCAGATTCTTTCATAGACTCTGCACAGGTGGGATGCATGAACCCCGGGGGAAGTAAAGAAAGCCGCTATGTACAACTGTTCATTCCTGAACACACAATATGGCAGCTGCTAGATTATTCTCCTACAGGATTTCATAATAGAAAATTTGACAGCAAAGCATCCTTCTGTTGAGTGAATCCTGCAAATCTGTCTTCCAAATTTGAACATTTCCATTTTAATAAGATTGTATGTGAGGGAAAGTCATGTTCCTCAGGTTCTTGCAGTTTTACCCCCCCCCCCCGTGTGTGTGTGTGTGTGTGTGTGTGTGCGAGAGAGAGAGACAGAGACAAAGACAGAGATAGACAGACAGAAAGACAGACAGAGAGACAGACAGACAGACAGACAGACAGACAGACAGACAGACAGACAGACAGACAGACAGAAAGCTTGAAGGTCAAACAGCATATGATTCAGATTTCCCTAGGTAGGGTTCACAGGCCAGTTTGAAGAACCACACTGATTCAGATGCTCCTAGATTCATGTGTTTCTACCATGTTCCACAAGATGGTGCTATTATAATGTGAATTAAATTAAATGTTGGTTAAAAAGAAAAGATTGAAAGCATTTGGTCTTTTTGTCTCCCTCAAGAGAGTAAAGGAAGAGAGTGTTAAAAATTTTTCTAATTCAACCACAGGGCTCAGCTGCTTCTGTCCATTGGTTGGGTGCAAATACCTGCATCTGACTCTTTCAGCTGTTCTTTGGGTCTTTCAGGGTAGTCATGCTAGGTCCCTTTTTGTGAGTCCTCCATAGCCTCAGTAATAGTGTCAGGCCTTGGGACCCCTGTTGTTGAATTAGAAAAGCCTGAAAGAAGCTGAGGAGAAGGGCAATCCTGTAGGAGGATGAGCAGTCTCAATTAATCTGGACCCCCGAGATCTCTCAAACACTGGACCACCAAACAGACAGCATACACCAGCTGATATGAGGCCCCCAACACATATACAGCAGAGGACTGCTGGGTCTGTGTTCAATCAGAGATGATAAACCTAACCCTCAAGAGACTAGAGGTCCCAGGGAGTTTAGAGGTCAGGGTGGGTGTGGGTGGGGGCATCCACGTGGAGACAGGGGTGGGGTGAGGAGGAGGTGTGGAATGTGAAGCAGTCGGAGGGTGGATGGAGGGGTGGGGAATGTATGGAGTGTAAAAAATAAATTAATTAAAAAATAAATAAAAGCATTCTTGCATTTAAAAAATTAAATTTTTTTTTCTAGAACAACTCTTCCGAGCCTTCATTTCCAGCACAGAACACTGTTTCTTGAATAGACCTTTACCAAAAGTCATTTAGGGTGACATTTTGCAAACATGAAAGCAAAACAAGAGCTCTTCAAATACTTCAGAATTTATTTCTTTTCCATTAATTAAATCCACCATTTAAAAAATAATACTACCCCTTGTGTTTTCAAACCTTGTACTCTGGAACTTCATATAGTTTCTTTTGGAATTAGAATTCTTTAGGCTTACGTTCTTAAATTTTATTTATTGAGAGGAGAGACACAAATTCTTTTGTGACTAAGCTGAGACCTGCAAATGCTCTTCCAAGAAAAATATGTATGTGAAAATTTCATGGGATTCCAATATACCCTGAAGCTCTGACATGGATTATATGAGAGAAACTGTGATCACGCACTACACAATGATCCTTTTGTCAAGAAAAGAATGTTTATAACCCATCCCACACTATGCTGCCAAGTGATGTCTTAGCTGTCATAGTTGGCCCAAGGACTTTCAGTGATGTTAGCACAATTATGAAATTCACTAAGGATGCATTTCCCAGAAAGTGTTGGTCTTGGTAAGGATTGGCACATGACCATTGTCAATCTTTTCTATTCCCTTCAGTAACATAGCTCATCTTATTAGAAAAACAAGAATAGAAGTCTTTTTCTTTCCTCATAAGTTCATGGATTACTTATTATTATAAAATATCTTAGTGTAACACAACAAATCACTTAGTCAAATAGGAAGGAATACATACCTATCGTCAAAGTACAAAAGTCACTTGGTAAAATGAAATACTTTCATATTTTTTATGATTTCTAGTAAAGTAGGAAGCAAAGTAGATTTCCCAAATATTTTTAGCTGATACAAGTATACAAAAAACTGGTTGAAAGGAGATGTAAACTATCCTTAATTGTCAAAGATGATATTATTGTTTTTCTTAAAGTTATAAAAGAATTGAAGAACTATTAAAATTGATTAGCAACAAAATGGCTAATTACAAAATACGTATTTACTAGTTGGTTTCTTATATTCTAACAATAACTAGAAGATAAATAAAGTAAAGGATCAATTCATAGTGCTTGTAAACTATACACTACTTAAGTAAAAACTTGGGAGATGAAATACAGTAGAAAATTTACACCAATGAAACATAAAATATGATCTTAAAAGGGTAGTGATCTAGAGTCTTTATATACTACTTTTATTGTCCTGCAGCTGTTATCAATTTTGTATATTATTATGTAGAATTTTCTTCACTTGAAAACTTTGTTCTTGAAGTTTATAAGAATATGTTATGCACATATCACTTACTTTTCTGTTGCTCTATTACAATATTATGACTAAAGAAACTTATAGAAGAAAGACAGCAAGATACTGAGCATTCACATCTTCAATTGTGAGCACAAAGCAGACAGAGAAGACAGTAAGGTGAAACTGTAAGCTCCCAAATCCTGCCCGGTCCTATTGACATGCTTCTTTCAGTATGTAGCTTCAAGACCTCCTTAAATATGGCACAAACCAGGGACTAAGTATTCAGTGCCAGGAATATGGGAGGCATTTCTTATTTAAATCATTCTAATGTCCCTTCAGAATTTGGATGGAACTATTTGCTGTGGGATACTTCCCTCCGCCGTATGAATCACAGTGATCTTTTTCATTCTACCCCACTAGTTGGGAATCACAGTGATCTTTTTCATTCTACCCCACTAGTTGAGAATTTTTATCAGGTTTCATTTTTGTGTTTTACATTAGAAAGCAAAAGGATAATTTTTCTTTTTTAGATATCAAATTATTGTATTCAATATTGTGTTATTTTTACCCAAATGATGAGCTCTATACATCACACCAGAGCCTTTAATATTTTTTGAGAATTCTCTTATTTGAAACTCTCTATTAAGCATTTATTTCTGCAGATAGAGTGGAATATTACCCCAGGAAGAAGGAAGAGGCACACACTAAGCCAAACATTTTTGGTATGTATTTTGGTTTATGGTATGTTCTCTAGAGAAAAGAATTCTGCAAGATGGAACTAAATAGTCTAAACATGTCTTATTTCTAGTTTTTAAATTTTTCAAGTTTTCATATATTTTTCTAGGCAAATTTTTGTTGTGCTGGGATTGAATCCAGACTCTTTGAATGTGGTAGGCATGGTACTATAAAGCTATACTCAAATTTTTAAGTATATATATTTTCGGGGCGTGGAGATACAGTAGTACAGTAGAGCACAACTCAGGACCACCCTAGGTTTTAATCCAGCATTACAAAACACATTTATTTTAGCTTTGAGAAAAAAACCTCTGAAACATATATCAAGTTTAACACACCTACTAACAGCATCTTGTCCTGTGAACTTTTGATATATTTTTGTGACCTTTCATTGTACAAACTGATCATAAAATGGAATTAGATTAGATATCTACTAATGACATACCGTTGTGTCTTTTACAGTCTTTATTGGTCCGAGTCCAAATTTGTTTCATAATAGGATTCTTTAAGTTGTAATGTGATAGCATATGTTTACAATCCTAGTGTTCCTAGTACCTGAAGGTAGGCAGAAACAGAAAAATTTCCAGCAATTCATGGAGTAGGCTAGCCTGATGTGTGAAATGGGGAATCACAAAGAAATTGCAAGGACTGACACTGGAGGTTGTACTTTGACCTACATACATGTTCCATGGCAGGAACCCCTTTACACACACACACACACACACACACACACACACACACACACCACAATACACAATTGCATGCATGGACACACATGAGATAGACAGAGAGGGAGAGAGAGGGAGAGAGAGAGGGAGAGAGAGAGAGAGTGTGTGCGGGCTGAGGTTACATTCCTTTATATTTTCTTACATCTTTTACTGCTTGCCGTCTTCCCATCTTATATTCTATCTTACATGGTCTCCATGACCTGCCCTTTTTACTCAGTTCTCTTAAGAACCTGATTTCTTCCAGAACTTGTTTTTGCCCTTTTCCCACTGTTATTCTCTCAGGATCTTTGCATCTGCCACCTGTTCTGACAGCTGGGAACCAAGATTAACTAAAGAGGAGTGTTGAGTTGCTGGAAGGGGCCCTGACACTAGTCAGCAGAGCTGCATCAAACCAAATACCACCAGCTCCACACCCTGTTTCCCAAATTTTAACTGTAGGTGAATGATTTGCTGCAAGCCTGGCAATGTAATTCGAAGGAAAGAACACTAGAGTGGCCATAATCCCTTCAATCTGTTTCCCACCACAATGTAGGCATTCATTCAATATGTGACTTTTGGCAAATAACTTTCATTTCGTCCCTTCGGTTTACTTATGTGTAAAGAATTTTTAGCATTATAAAATCTCTTAGAACTTTATGCTTTTCACATAATATCATGGTTTAAAATATTTGATTAGTTTCTTGAGAAATTCACACACTGCTTTCTATCATTGTCTCCTCTTCCGCAACTCCTAACATATCCACATTCTCCATGTCAATGTCTCTATACGCTCAGCACTGAGTTCTTTTTCCCCCAATGAGTTCAGTTTGTATTCCCCAACAACTGGAGGCATGGGGCCTCTCTTTAAGTGTAGTAAACCTAGCAGGGGGTCACACCACAAAAAAAAAAAAGAAAGAAAAAAGAAAAACCATGACTGTTCTTCTTTCAGCAGCTCTTAAATGCCAAGAGCTTTTTAGCTAACAGTGGAGTTTCATGCCCACCTCCTCCCACCCGTCCATGCAGGGAATTTTTGTCCCCCCTGAGTTTGTTCAGGTCTTGTGCATGTTGTCACAATTGATATAAGTTCATATGTACACCTGCCCTTTTGGGTCTTGAAAATATTGTTACTTTGTTGTTGCTCTTCATCTTCAGCTCCGACAATCTTTCTGTTCCCTCTCGCACAAAAATACCTAAGCTGTTTGCGGAGGGCTGTCCTATTTTGGGCTGAGCCCTCCATCTCTCTCTCTGTGCATTTATCAGTTGAGAGTCTCTATGCTAACTCTCATTTACTGCAAAAACCTTCTCCTATGTGGGTTGAGAGATACACTGATCAATATACATAGCACTCAGTCATTAGGAATCATTTACTACTATGTACATTTAGCAGAATAATGGTACTACATTCTCCCTTAGAGCTTCTGACTTATCTGGGACTCAGGTTCTTGCCAAGTATGGGCTCCATCTCACAGAACACATCTTAGATCCAATCCAAAAGTGGCTGGTTTCTTCCATAAGATTCATGCTACTTTGATGCCAATGCCATATCTTCTCAGCCCAATCAGTATTGCAGCTGAGATTGATGATTAGGATATTTTCTTCCAACATTTAATGTTTGTGCTGGCCTTAAAGGGAAATTATATATTTTTAGAATTTACTTAAAAGGATCATATGGATTTCTACCATTCCTTGCACTTTAAATACTCTGCTGATATTCTTCTTAGACATTTTCTATATTTTCATTCATTGTCTTTTTGTTTTGGGCCCAGCTTGTGAGTAATCTCTTCAAGGTACTGATTGGATGTCATTATCTGTATCTGTTCCTTCCACTCAAAATTATAGTTGTACCTGTGCGGTGCTCTGTGCACTGTGACTGAGTAAACCAGTACACCACTTTAACTCTCTAAGAACTCACTTATTTGCACTTGAATTCTAAGCCTTTTTGGAAAACATCATATGGCAGTGTGCTTGGGTATTGGATCTGGGGTTATTTTTCAATGTTAATTTCATTTTCATTCCTATTCCAATGTAATTCTCTTGGTGGAACTGAAAAATAATCAAATTGCAAGTCTTATTTATTCATTTTACACTTGTGTGTGTGGGGGGGGGGTATGTGGGTTTCATGGACATGCCTGTGCCAAAGCACACATGTGGAGGTTAGAGGACAACTTCTGAGAGTCAGGTCTCCCCTTACACCATATGGGTCACAAGGATTAAACTCAGATTGTCAGGCTTGCTAATCGAGCATCTTTATTAACTCATCTATTTCACTGGCTCATGAAGTATTAGGAGAAGGAATAGAGACACACTCTATTTGATTCCAATGAATTACAGAAGTATCTATTGAGATTAGAATGAAGACAATATTCATAATGATAAATGTTCAGCTGCTTTATATATTATCACTTTCTCCCTTTCTTCCCAGGTTTCTTTATTTCAAGTTAACAGGGATCAAGGAGTGTTGTTCATGCAATACCTCCCATGTTCTAGTATCTCAAGGGAAATACTGGATGCACACTATCCTTAAACTCCTATGCAAGAACAGATTAAGCAGCATTGTCCTCAGATCAACTGATGGTATTTTTAATAGAAAGAGGTAAGAACAGAATCTGTAGTCAACATGGGCATCCGAATTACGTTAAAGAGAAGTCCCATTGTGTTCAACAAACCCAGGTTACTAGGAGTAAGATTAGTGAAATCGGTGGCATTGTAACATGACTTTCCATCTCTGCAGTAGGCTTGACAACCAACCATTCTCAATTGTGTGGAAGACCAACAGAAGAATGAGGATAGTGTTCCTTCAAGGCTTCATTTCCACAGCATTATCATTATTTAACATATTTGGTAGTTTGCTAGAAGACATTACTGTCTTGGAAGGCCAACTTTGTTTCACTTAACTCAGAGGTGGGAAATGCACTTTTCCTTTGAGGCATATGTTGAAAATATTTAGACACAATGGTTTAAGTTTTCTAAAGTCACCAATAACAGATGATGCAAACAATGAACTAGCCAATAGTCTTAATGAAAATTTGTAGAATTAGATCGAAAGAGAGAGTTTGAAAATCTATGATAAGTTCCTGAGATTCTAGGAATCTATGTGTATACATTGGATGTGTGAAACTCTGGATAGTGTACATGCTCAGAAAAGACCAGAGAAGGCTCTAACTTAATATTTATGGCTTAAGTTGAGGCTCTCTGCAAGTAGTAAAGTCTCTCTCTCTCTCTCTCTCTCTCTCTCTCTCTCTCTCTCTCTCTCTCTCTCTCTCTCTCTCTCTCTCTCTTCCTTTGTGTGTGTTTATGTGCATGCACATCCTCCCACACAGTTCTTTGAAAAGATTAGGAAGATTATTAGTTTCTGATTTTTAAGGAAATCACTATCCAATATTTAGCTGATCATTAAGTTGATTGAACAGACACTTTAGTGACTAAGACACAGAATATAGAGGTTGCAAAATTAGTTTTAAAGGTTCAATAAATGAAAAAACAATAATAAGCCTATAGGAGATATAAAATCTGACTTCTAAAACATGACATATGTAAATGTTCAGTATTCTAGATAAAATTATTAGGCATGCAAAGAAATAAGAGTTCATAGAATATACATATACAAAAAGTGGATTTAAAGTAACCATCTTTAAAGAAGTCTACATGTTGGAAATATATTACAAAGATTTTATTATGCATTAGTTATTTCATATTAATGTATTAATGAAATTGTGGTAGTTAAGATTACTATTGCTGCAGCACATACAGCTTATCTTCTGGGCCCTGGTTGGCTCGACTCTACCACTGATGCTGATCATGGTGGTCAGCCCACAGTGTTGGTATCTCCAAAATGTTGCAGTCTTCTGGGGCAACTGGGCTGTACTTTCACTAAAAGCCTCTCCAGAGGTCCCTTCAGAAACTTCAACACAGTGCCAAGATTCAGCTGTTCTCCATGACCCCCTTCATGCCTCCAAAACAAGTGCCACCTGGGTGATTCTAACACTACCAAGTTCAGTCCCCAGCCCAAGATACAGCCTTGGCCATCTCTAGAACACACAGCTCTGTGTGCTGGTCCTGAAGAAACACTTTCCCCAAAATTTCACCTCAGTGATTCTGGTCTCTTCTTAATCACAGAAAATTCTTCACCATAGCTGACCAGATACCATAGATTTTTTTTATACTAATGGTCCAGTGGTAATTTAATTTGCTCCCTTTGAAACTTCCCAAGTTTCCACTTTCTGCACTGCTCTTGATATTCTTTTTTTTTTCTTTTTTAAAAAATTATTTTATTATATATTTTCTTCATTTATATTTCAAATGCTATCCCGAATGTCCCCTATACCTGTCCTGCTCCCCTGCCCACTCCCACTTCTTGGCCCTGGTGTTCCCCTGTATGGGGCATATAAAGTTTGCAAGACCAAGGGGCCTTTCTTCCCAACGATGGCTGACTAGGCCATCTTCTATATATGCAGCTAGAAACATGAGCTCTGGGGGTACTGATTAGTTCATATTGTTGTTCCACCTATAGGGTTGCCGACCCCTTCACTTCCTTGGGTAATTTCTCTAGCTCCTCCTTTGGGGTCTCTGTGATGTCTGTGGACATCCACTTCTATATTTGCCAGGCACTGGCATAGCCTCAATATTCTTATTTTCTGTGCTCTTACAGAACAATAGCCCACTAAACTTTCAATACTCAATGGCTTTCTATCCCAAAGTTCCACAATCCTTCCCAAAACACGATCAGGATTGTCAAAGCAATTCCCAACACTCTTTATACCAATTTCTGTCTTAGATTTCTATTGCTGTGAAGAAACACCATGACCAAAAGTCATTTTGGCGAGGAAAGGGCTTCTTTGGTTCACATTTCCACATCACTGTTCATTGTCAAAGGAAGTTAGGACAGAGACAGGGACCTGGAAGCAGGAGCAGAGGCCATAGATGGGTGCTGCTTATTGGCTTGCTCAGCCTGTTTTCTTATAGAACACAGGACCACTAGCCAAGGGATGACACTACCTATAATGAGCAGGGCTCTCTCCTATCAATCACTAATTAAGAGAATGCCATAGAGCCAGTAGCCAAATCTTGTGGAAGCATTTTCTTAATTAAGATTCCCTTCTCTCAGAAGACTCCGGCCTATTTTGAGTTGTAAACTAGCCATCACAGGATCACATTGTGATATTTCAATACTATGCCCTCACCAAGTCATTTATTTATACTTTATGCAGCTTTGTGTTTCTCTTTTCTAGCTCTTTATAAATGATATAGTAGGTTAACTTCTAGTCATTAGTAAGTTTATCTTCAAGTTGACTTTATTTTATTATCATTTATTTATTTTTTGCTTCCAAACTGAGAAAAAATGGTATTTGTCTTTGTCTGGATTATTTCACTTAGATTACTGTACTTTAGTTCCTTCCATTTTTTTGAAAATGAAGGAATTTTATTTTTCTTTCCAGCTGATAATTTTGCCATTGTGTGTATATATACCACATTGTCTTTATCCATTCATGCATCAATGGGAACCTACCCTGATTCCATATCTTAGCTATTGTGAATAGCGTTTCAATAACCCTGAGAGTGTAACTATAACTGTTACAGTGATTTCATTTCCTCTGTGGTTATGCATAGAAGTGGAGTAGCTGAATCACGTAGTAGAACAATTTTGAGCTTTTTTTTTATTCCCATTATACTTTTTGGCCATACTGCTAATGCTGATTTATAGTATCATCAGATGGTTTATAATAATTCTTTTTCCTGTATATGCTGACCAAAATTTGTTGTCTTTTATCTGAATACAGCTCTTATAATTGAGGTGTAATGATTTCTCCATATAATCTGATTTGTAGTCTGCGAATGGCTAGGCTTACTAATTTTCAAATATTAGACATTTGTATTAATTATAATCTCATTACCATGAGAGAATGCTGTATGGAAACAACTTAGAGGAAGGATTTATTTTGGCTTGTTATTTCACAATGTTCAGTACAGGATCCCTTATTTCTGTATGATTTGGTAGAACATTATGACACTGAAAGGATGTGGCAGAGGAGAGTTGTTCCCTTCTTGGATAATAAGGGAACAGATAGGACACAGTGGGTTTCATGGACAAGATACTCACAAGGGACCCCTCTCAGTGATCTACACTCAACTCGGTCCTATGCCTTATAAAGTTTCCACATCACTCCAAAGTACCAGCACCATCCGGGAGCAAGGATTTAACACATGAGCTTGTAGAACCATTTAATTTTCAAATGATAAAATTCTGCCCCATACTCTGAAACCTCATGTCTAGTTAATGGTGCAAGATACACTTAGTTAATCTACATGAATCTCTAAAGTCTTGAGAATGCAACACGTTTTCAAAAGTCTAAGTCTAGAATCTCCTCTGAGACTCGAGGCTCCTTGAAATACCTGAAAAATCGAAAGGAAAATTGTCCACTTCTAATATGCAATGGCAATGAATAAGCATTCTCACAATAAACAGAAGACATGGGAGACTAATAAGGGATAGCAGACTTGAGCAATACTGAAAGCCAGTAGGGTAAATGTATGGTTTGAGCTCCAGCTGTCTTGAGAAGCTCTGTCCCCATGGCTTTTCAGGTTCCAGCCCATATGAGCTCTCTCTCTTGGACTGACTCTATTCACTGTCCATAGCATTCCTCAGCAGTGTTCCACATTCCTGGCATGTCCAACATCCTGAGTTCTTCATTGTGTAGGATTTACTTTTCAAACACTGGTCTCTCCTAGAGATCCTATTACACATTGCCTAGCCTCTTAGGCTTTTCTTTGTAATCTTTGTGCCAGCCTCTATGATGCTACTCTTTGTGTATTCTGCATTCCTACACAACCATCATCACAAGGATGATGTTAAGGACTGCTGCCAGCTCAAGCTGTATCTGTGCTCTGAATATCTATAGCAGCATCTGAATGCCTAGGCTGCTGAAAATAAAATAAATAAAAAACACCTCCCTAGGTGGCCCTGTGTCAGAGGGGTACCCCAGCAACTCAACTCCTTGTTCTTGGGAAAATGCCTTTCAAGTGAATTCACAGTTTTATAGCTTGGAGTCTGAAATGGGTGGGATGAGTCCTGGGGTGCTGCAAAGCTTCTTTACCATTATTCCAATGTAAGAGAGTTGGCTTTAACCTAATGGTGCCAATCTCTTTAAAAATAAGTCTCTACTTATTCATAACATTCAACTAATTGATTCTTCTCGATAAATAGCAGCTTTGTCAAATAATTTTGCTCTGTAGTCTCATTACAGACCTGTCTAAGAGCATCCAGCAATGGCCATACTTCAGCCTGAATACTATTCTTGAAAAATTCTTTGCCAAATTAGTCAATCTTAATAAAAAAAATTAGCCTCACTCAAAGTTCAAGAACTTGGACAAAAAGTAGACATTTTTGTGACATGAATGGATGTGGTAGTTTTAATGAAAATGTCAATTATGGGCCCATAGAAGTTTCACTATTAAGGACATATGGCTTTGTTGGAGTAGATGGAGCTTATTGGATGGAGGAAGTGTGTTACTGTGGGTGGGCTTGTAGGTTTCAGATGCTCAAACCAAGCCTTTTTCCTGTTGCCAGCTGATCTAAGTATAAAACTCTCAGCTTCTTCTCCAGCATCATGTCTTCATGAATGCTGCTATGCTCCCTGCTAGGATGATAATGGACTAAACCTCTGAATTGTAAGCCAGCCTCAAATAAATGTTTCCTTTATATGAATTGCCTTGTTCATGGTATCTCTTCACAGCAGTAGAAACTCTAAGAAAATGGATCTAGTCTAGTGTTTAGTAGAATTCTTATTCCTTTTTGAAACTTTGTGATCCTGGCCTTCATTGTCTATATCAGTTCAGGATTCTGGTCTTCTGAAGTCATTTCAGATATGCTCTGATTGTAGTCAAATATTCTCACGCCTATATCTCTATGTTCTTTCAGATTCCTCCCAGAATCTAGTTCCAAAGATTTAAGACATTATAGTGAAGTATAATCACAACAGTGAACCAGTCCTCTGATACCAGTTTTCTGTGTTAGTCAGCTTATCACAGGTGTAATAAAAATATTTGAGAGGATAGATTAAGGGAAGACATGAAGCTCATGGCTTCAGAGTGTTCTGTCCATAATGGATAGGAAAGCATAGTTCATGTCACTGTGATCAGGACACAGGTAAAAAAGAGAAGAAAGAAACAGAGATTATAAACTCCCAAGGCTTTACACTCAATGATCTACTTCCTCCTCTTGTACTGCTCTACTGACTGATAACATTGAACATATTTATGTTTATTAACCACCTGTTTAAATTCATTATAACCCTATTCAAAATTTTGTTGATTTTGAAGTAATTTCTTTTTTATTGTTGAGAGATATCTGGTAATATATTTTGAATACTGGATACTTATCAGACACATTATTTAAAAATACCTTCTTCAATTCTGTTATCTTGTTGCTTTATTGGTAATATTGTTTGAATCAAAAATATTTTTAATTCTGATGAAATGCAATTTATCCATATTCGGTTTTGATGATTTTGTTGCAGTACCATTTCCAAGAATTCATTGCTTAATACAAGGGCACAAAGATGTAGCTCTGGGATTTCTTCTAGAAGTTTTATAAATTTAACTCTTAATTATAAGTCTTTGATCACTTTTAAAATAAATTACATAATGTTGTATTGTTATTTGAAAATGAAACATGTTCCATGCATTTAGAAAAAAATACATATCTAGAAACCTAGTGCATTATCTAGTAACTAAATGATATAATTATTTTTTTTTAAGTTTGAGGGGAAATACCCTGTAAGAACTGATAATGCTGCTCCTAGAAACCATAGGTCACTAGACAAAAACCCTTGTGCTTAAACAAGATGCGAAAATGAAAAAGATGTGTCATATGTGGAATATCTTCCTATCTGTTGTTGGCCTGTCCCCAGAGACTCCAAAAACAATGTTTTACCAGAAAACTCTTTCTACTGTTACAATAGTGGCATAACTAACCACTTTTTCATTGGATATGAAGAGCAAACCTACAAAGAGGATACATAGCTGGTACTGTGAATCTGGGTAAAAACTGACAGCTTAGGGAATCACAGTTCCTAAGGACAAGCATACTACTAATGTATTGTGAAATGGACACGTAACAAAAATATCTTTGAAATATTTACATCTATACTCCTAGACAAATGCTGCTGTTAGACAAATGTTGGCTACTGATAAAGGTATCTAGAGCCTTCCACAAAACCAACTTACTTAGTCAAGATTTGCCCACCTGTGCAATAGAGGCACAAATGCTGTGGGGGTAGCCAGTCACTTCTGATTGGATCTGAGATCTATTGTACAAAATGGAACCCTTGCCTGTTACTATAAGCCTGTTTTAGGTATGTTTCTTATTTTGGCAATTGTGTGATGGTCATTAGATGTTAATACAAGGAAAGAAAAGCTGGGTGGTTTACATCTCTCTGTATACTATTTTTATAACTTTAACTTTTATTATGTTTTTTTATCTTTCCAATTGTTAGGAAATCCTAAAATTGCTTCGAAATAGGATTGAAAACAAAACTCTGTGACATAGTATAACATTACATAACATTGCTTTGTATTAGAGGTAAGCATCATATAACATTAAATTCATCTTAAGGATCCGTATACTATGCAGGTTAGTGGATTTCAGCACATTTACGTGCTCTCCTGGCATCATAGCTAGTATTAGAACATTTTCATCACCTCCAAAAGAATTTTCTGTACCATGAAGCAATCACTTTCTGTTTTGTTCTCCTCTCTGCCTTTGGAAACCACTAAACTGATGATGGATTTGCCTCTTCTCTACGTTTCATATATATTGGATGGAACAGTATGTGCTCTTTTCTACTTTTGTTTTTTTTTCCTTTAAATCTTAGGTATACACTAAGGAAAATTAAAAACAGATGTTTTAAAAATTTGTACACTAGAGATTTATTTTATTGTTGTGTCTTTACTTGGTTTAGGTCAGCCCTAAATACATATACAAATGAGCAATGCTTAATGGACTCCACAGCTTGCATTTACATTTATTTACATGCATCTTTGTAACAATAGTAATTAAAGAAGGAGACCTTATGAAGCTGAGGAGTAAGAATACATAGGAGGAATTTGAGGGGGTGAAGCTGAGGTGGAAATCATACAAATTCTGTATTCATGGATAAAATTCTCAAAAATAAATAATAAAATAAATGTTGTAAGTTGTGCAAAATGATCATTAGCGACCTAAATCATAATACCTGAAATCACAAACAACTGAAGATATTAATCCACTGATGAATATATTAAAAGTGTGGAATATACATACAATGGGATATTTAAAAAGTTGAAGTACATGCTGTAATGTGGGTAAACCTTAGAAATGTTGCTCTAAATTGAATCATTATTTAAGTTGCTGTATGCAGATATGTTCCAAGGCTTTATATAATATAAAAACTTTAGCAAAACTACTGAAATAATTCATTCAAATACACACAAAATAGTTTTATATTGAGTTCAATATTTCGTAGGTGTCCAAATTTTTGTAAATGTGACACCCTCCATTAAACTGTATATTTAATATGTATGTGAATATATGTATGTATCATGAAGGGTTATAAATCAATAGCATAAATGTATTCTGCAGAAAAACGACTTTTTAGTATGTGTAGAAAATATACCTAAAACAATCTCTAAAATTTTACATGTAAGATTGTAATTTTTGTTTTGCTTCCAGGAATTGGTGCTTTATGAGAATTAACACAATTATGGGAAGATACAATAGAAATATAGAAAGTGAGAATGTTTTTTCAATTTTAGGTCATCTTTATGCATTTGAGTTCTCATCCTTTTAAAATGCCAAAGACTACATAAATGTTCACATATGCATAAAATGGCTTAAAACAGCTTAACACTAAGTTGTTAACACTGGTTACCTCTAAGAAGTTGTTAAAGAGGGAAAAGTTGAGAAAATTTTTATTTAAAACCTTATGTGTTTTGTTGCTTTGTTTTCTCCTGATAATTATGCGATTTTAAGTTTCTTTACTTTTGGGGGCGTAGTTCAACTTACTGTGGTTCACACAGCAGGATTAGATACTATGATTTTGTGTGACTCCCTTAATATTACACATTAGGAAGTGGATCCAGAAAATGAAGTGGCTTATTCAGGCACAGCTTGTACTAGAAGCACTTTGGGGAAGTAAATCCTCCAGACTCTTGGAGTTCTTTTTCCATTCCCCCACACCTGTTCAGTTACATTGCCCATTCCTATGAAATATAATCACAAAACCATCAGTCATTCCAAATGTTCCAAGGATGTTTCCGGAGTGCACGATTCAGAACAGCAATGGAAAGATTCTCACAGTACAATATTTGTCTGTTACCATAATCCTAAAAACGGCAATCACATTTCCAAGAATGAAAACAGATGCAAATGTATAAGCGTTTGGAACTGAAACATAGGCATGTGTTCAGAGGCCATGAATAGCTTCTTTTTCCTCCCTAGACATAGTTTAACGATGTGATCTTTTCAGCTTTCAGAAGAGCAACGGCTGAGATTCCAGCTTAATCCTTAGGTAACAACCCCCATTGAGGCCAGTTGGGACTGTGCCTAGTATCTTATGTAGGGAATTCTGTATTAATGGTGTGGCTGTTGGGGAGGAAAGGGGTATCATAATGACCTTCAGACCTAGAAACTACCTGAACGTCTGGCTGATAACATTTGTGCTGTGAAAATATTCAATAACTACATTGCTAGAATTTAAAATACAGTCTTAACATTTTAGAGCCATGAGGATGATTAAAGTATTTGATCCATATTATGGGTGATAGATAGTGTCTTTTTCATATTTAGGATAACAACTGAGAAGGAATTGACCCGACTTTTCACTGCTTTATTTACTCAGAGAAGTTGAAAGCACGGTTCTCTAGACCACCAGCAGTAGTGATACTTGTATTTAAAATTTGCTTTTTAAAAAGACAGACTGTCGTCAGCCAAAATGAGAATTTTTACTACCATTTGTAAATAACTATTTGCTTTATATATCTTTTGAACCAAGCTCTGTGCTAGGCTTGTCGGTGTGTATTGTAACATTTAATTTTTCAAGCAAGGCATTTTATGTACTATTTACTTAAGGTTGGCACTTAAAGCCAAAACACTGATTTCCAAACCTTAAAGTAAGTGACCCTGATTTCTTTTCTGCACTCTTCCACTTAGTCCATCCACTTTATACTATTGCTGCCATGACTCTACTTCTATGTTTCTAACATTTTCATGTGATAGAGAGTTAACCATCAGAATTCTGGTTTCATCGTTTACTGTGTGACTCCAGGTACCACCCTTCCTTTGGGCTTCAGTTTATTTGTGAAATGAGAGTGCTGTATTTACCTTTGACATTTCCATCAACAGACCCTCATATATTCTTCGTACATTTATTTTATTTTATTTCATTTTATATTTTTCTGCCTTTTATCCTTAATTTAAAAGTAGATATTCCAGAGTTTTGAGTTTTGCACAGCATGTTTTGATTATATTCACCTCCAATGTTTCCCAGATTCACCCCGCCTGCCTATCTATCCACCCAAATTCATGTACTTCTCTTTTAATTCCTTCAAGATCTATGTGTGTCATCAAAAAGATTTTTGAAAGTGTGATCTTCAGTTGAAAAATGTTTGACTTATCATAGGCTACACACTTAGAGAAAACTATTTCCCCAACAGCTAACAATTGTCTCGGAGTAAAATTGTGTGCCCGGCTCTCCCCTCCAGGCTGGAGTTTGGTCTAATAGGGTTAGACAGAACTTTATGCATCATGTCCCAACCACTTTGAGCTTATACATTTAGCTATCCTGCTTATTTCAAAGATGTTTCCGTGTAGTCATTCACCTTCTCTGGCTCTCAGATCTTTTTCTGCCTTCTTTCACAATTATCCCTGAACCTTGGGAGGGTGGGTTGAAAGAAATTTATTCTCTCTATGGATGCACATTCTTCAGTCTCTTTTTCTCTATATATCAGGTAGTTGTGAGTTTCTGTGTTCATCAATCTGATGCAAACGGAACTTTTTTTTTCATAATGACTGAAGGACAGACATACTGCTGCATAGATATGATGCTAATTCATTAAAAGAAATACAATGTCTATTTATCAGCAAAATAGTAGGTTCTTCTCTAAGGCCTATGACCTGTCTAGACACAGGTGCTGGTCCAACAAAAGTGGAAGGAATGGGTTTCATTTTGTGAAATAGCACTTAAATTCAATCAGAATGTGGTCAGTTACCCCATGACATTCATGCTACTATTGCAGCACTGGCCACATTTTGCCAGGCAATCACAGTTGTAGCTTGTAGAATCCACAGCTGGATATAATTGAAAATTACTTTTCTCCTCCGGGAGCTTGCATTGAACTTTCCAGTACTATAAAAGCTAGCCAACAGGGATGAAGCGTCTAGGTTCATTCGAGCTTTTGTTTCATCATATTGTATGACTCAAGTATGTGGTATCTTCAGCTGTAGGGATTTTACCAGCAAGTTCTGGAGGGTAACCAAGAGCAATACATACCTGTAGTATTTGGGGGTGGGTATATGAGACTTCATTGTTTTATAACTCCAAAAGAAGTGCCATTACTGGCACTGGGTTGTTCGCAAACCTCTAGTATCTAGTAGGGACATTGTTACCCTGTTATAAGGTAACTAAATTTTACCTCTTTTTATGTGAAAGTATATATGTATTAGGAAGTTTCTATAGTGATAAATTTCCTAATGTACATAAAATAAATAAATAATTCCTTTAAAAAGGGGGGGGGGCTGGAGAGATGGCTCAGCGGTTAAGAGCACTGACTGTTCTTCCGGAGGTCCTGAGTTCAATTCCCATCAACCACATGGTGGCTGTAATAGGATCAGATGTCAGATGCCCTCTGTGTCTGAAGACAGCTACAGTGTACTAATGTACATAAAATAAATAAAATAATTCCTTTAAATTTTTTTCCAAATTTTTTGAATGGCCTTAATAGCTGAGTAGTATTGCATTGTGTAAATGGACCACATTTTCTGTATCCATTCTTCTGTCATGGGATATCGAGGGTTGTTTTAAGGCCACTACGAACATAGTGGAACACGTGCCCCTGTGGCAGGGTGGGGTATCTTTTGGATATATTCCCAAAGTGGTATAGCTGGGTCTTCAGGTAGATCTATTTCCAGTTTTTTGAGGAACCTCCAGACTGATTTCCAGAGTGGTTGAACCAGCTTGCAATTCCACAAGCAGTGGAGGAGTGTTCCTGTTTCTCAACATCCTCACCAGCATCTGCTGTCACCTGAGGTTTTGATCTTAGTCATTCTGATTGGTGTAAGGTAGAATCTCAGGGCCATTTTGATTTGCATTTCTCTTATCACTAAGGACTTTGAACATTTCTTTAGGTGCTTCTCAGCCATTCAAGATTCCTCCATTGTGAATTCTCAGTTTAGTTCTATAACCCGTTTGTTCACAAAAAATGGACCTATCATGACTGCACTCTGGGAGATTCAACAAGCAGCTGAAAGAGTCAGATGCAGATATTGGCACCCAACCAATGGACAGAAGCTGCTGAACCCTGTTGTTGAATTAAGGAAAGGCTGAAAGAAGCTGAGGAGAAGGGCAATCCTGTAGGAGGACCTGCAATCTCAATTAACCTGGACCCCCCAAGATCTCTCAAACACTGGACTACCAACCAGGCAGCATATACCAGCTGATATGAGGCCCCCAACACACATACAGCAGAGGACTGTTGGGTTTGTGTTCATTCAGATATGATGTACCTAACCCTCAAGAGACTGGAGGCCCCTTTAGAGATCAGGTGGGGTAAGAGGGTTGAGGGTGAAGACATCCTTGTGGAGACAGGGAGTGGTGAGGAGGTATGGGATGTGTAACAGTCCAAGGGGGGACTGTGAGGGGGGAAGAAAATCTGGAGTGTAAAAAAGAAAAACAAAAATAAAATAAAATAGAAAAGTTATTGATTAAAGATCTTCACATATTTGATCTTAGATTTTTTGTCACTCACTCCCTTGCTAGAGTTAACTGCAAATTAAGTGCCATTTTGAGAATATTTCTATAGTAACTATTCAATGATTCAGAATGAGAAAAGTCAGTGAAAGATACATGCAATTAATTGGATATATGTAAAGTAGGTCTGCAGAAGAGATAATCATACAGAACACTGGCCCAAGTATTTGGCAAATTAGGTTAAATTTATAATGTTACCAATTTACAAATTTTGATTAATAATAATTTGGATAAACTTCAATTTTTTTATCATTATAAGACTGCTGAAGTCCAATGAGAAGGGGGGAGTATCAAAGTATCCAGAGGAGAAAAATGATATAATTAAATGAAGGTACGAATGATAGCAGCATTCTTGTCAGAAACTATGCTAGTACATTTTGACAGAGTGAAGTCCCCTCACATAATGTGAGAGAAAGTATTGAAAGGTTCCGTGTAAGCCACCAAAACAAAAACTAATCAATAGTCCTACTCAGCTATAAAGCCTACAAATCCCAACAGCAGCCAGTCTGCCAAGATGCCCCCAATGGTACAATAGTAGAAGTTTTATCTTGTAGGGAATCAATAGCTGTCTGATTTACCAAAGGCAACTCAAATGGTGGAAGTTTATATGTTTCTGTAAATGCAGTCAACCACCCATGGCTGTGGAGATCATATACCCTTGAGGAAAACTTATTTACTGCCATTTTCTTAAATAAATATAATTTCTAAATATATTCTGACTACTTTTTAAAAAAGATTTATTTATTTTATATGAGTGCACTGTAGCTGTCTTCAGACACCCCAGAAAAGGGCATCAGATCTCATTACAGATGGTTGTGAGCCACCATGTGGTTGCTGGAAATTGAACTCAGAACCTTTGGAAGAGCAATCAGTGCCCTTAACTGCTGAGCCACCTCTCCAGCCCCCTGACTACTTATTTTTACACTCACAGATAAGTGTAGTTCTTATACCTCATCAAAGAGGTGTCTTTTTGCAGGTGATTAAGCCTATTGCAGAGACCTGTAACTGGCCAAAATGCAGAGAATAAGTGGATGTGGAGTACCCAATTCCAGTTGGTTCATCTATGATAAGACCCTTACAACGAAGATTCAGGAAACATTGCTGAAGATGGAGCAAAAAGATTGTAAGATCCTGAGGACCATCGTACCCACTTCAAGATAATGTTTTCTAGACATTGCAGGGAAGCTGTGCCCTCTAAATTTCAATAATATGGTTGCCTAAACAAGATCTCTATAAGAGTTGGGCTTTAGCTCAGTGGTAGAGCACTTGGGTTCAGTCCTCGGCTCTGGAAAAAGCAAAGCAAAACAAAACAAACAAACAAGACCTCTATAAATAACTACACCAGCCAACAGGATAGTGTGGGTGGTGGGGATTTCCACAGTTATCTGGAAGGTATGGGCAGTCAGTGGCGACTGGAAAAGGGATAGAAGCTTTATTTTGGCACGTGCACCCTGGTAGGTTGACCAAAGGCAAGTCATGTACCCTAGTACAGAGGAGCAACACTAGATGTACTCCACACACACACACTACACACACACACATAAAGGAGAGATCAAAAATTTGAGGAGTTAAGGGACATGAGAGGGATTGGAATGGAAGATGGAAGAGTAGAATTGATATAAATACAGTATTCATTTATTGAATTCTCAAAAAAAAATTAAACAAAAAATTGTTAACAATGCTTTATCTGCCGGAAACATATAGAAATATAAGTAATTTTTTGAGACAACCAAAATCTGAGAGAACTTTTTATGAGTAGACCCAAACTAGAAGAAATGTTAAAGGAAAACGTTTTGGTATATGAAAAATTATACAAATGGAAACAATATATAAAACTCCATCTTTCTCAGTCACAATACAATCTCATTGATAATTGGCCATTTAAAACAATATTGATGAAGATAATAATAATAAATTTTGGGTTTTACCATACATTTAGAAATAAAATATATGATGTATGATATATATAAACAAAATGCATGATAGGTGGGTGTACTGGATAGCTTTGTGTCAACTTGACACAGCTGGAGTTATCACAGAGAAAGGAGCCTCAGTTGGGGAAATGTCTCCATGAGATCCAGCTGTAAGGCATTTTCTCAATTAGTGATCAAGGGGGGAGNGCCCCTTGTGGGTGGTGCCATCTCTGGGCTGGTAGTCTTGGTTCTATAAGAGAGCAGGCTGAGCAAGCCATGGGAAGCAAGCCAGTAAAGAACATCTCTCCATGGCTTCTGCATCAGCTCCTGCTTTCTGACCTGCTTGAGTTCCAGTCCTGACATCCTTTGGTGATTAACAGCAGTATGGAAATGTAAGCCAAATAAACCCTTTCCTCCCCAACTTGCTTCTTGGTCATGATGTTTGTGCAGGAATAGAAACCCTGACTAAGACAGTGGGAAATGGAAGCATAGAGTAAGATTATTGCATTATTTCTGGATTGCTCTGATATTATTTGGTTGTGGACTTGACAAATTAAATACATATAATGAATCATATGATAAATACTAAAGTCCCACAAAATATGTAGATAATCAGTCAATAAAGAAGATGAAATGGAGTAGAAAAGTACAATCCAAAAGAAAACAGAAAATAGGACAAATATGGGTGCTGGGGAGATGGCTCAGGGAGCTGATTCCCCTTTTTGGTGTGCATGAACATAGAGTACTCATATATATTAAATAAATAAATATTTAAAAACTAATATGTTAATAAATTAAATCCCAGACACATTGAATGGTAGCTTAAGTGTTAATAGTTTAAATGTTCCATTTAAAAAGAATAGATAAAGTGGACAAAATATTAATACTTTATAGTTTCTGGAATAAATATGCTCTGAAGATCAATCTCTAAATCGATTTATCTAAGTAGATGAAACTAATCAAAACAGTCTTTGATCAGGGATATAAACAATGCTATACGTTATCCCCAAGTAACTTATAGATTAATTACTAGAAAATAAGATTATTTCTATAATTGAACATGATGTTTGTATATTTTATATTTTATTTTATGAGAACAAGAACCTTTCTACACTATTTTGTTCATTTAAACAAGTAAAAATTAATAACAGAGCAATGTTTGAAATATAATTTACATCATATCCCCTTGCCATAGCTGCCTGCAGCCTCTCCCATATCTCCCCTCCCAACTTTCTATGCGCTTGTATTTTAATGAAGCAAATAATGGATTCTGTGGAATATGCAAAAACTCTGTGCCAGATTTTTCACCCCTGTTGCCTAGCTTTCATAGAGCTAGAAGGTGCTATCCATGCTACTGGGAGAGAAACATATCACTAGTCTTACTCAGCTGCGAACCCTGTGAACTCTGATATAAACCTGACAAGATATATCCACTGATGTCCTCTTTTTTTTTTTTCTTTTTTTCCTCGAGACAGGGTTTCTCTGTATAGCCCTGGCTGTCCTGGCACTCACTCTGTAGACCAGGCTGGCCTCGAACTCAGAAATCCGCCTGCCTCTGCCTCCCGAGTGCTGGGATTAAAGGCGTGTGCCACCACGCCCGGCTTATATCCACTGATGTAACAGAGGTATGAATGTTATGGGAGTAATCATCTAGCCTTTGATTAGATTTGGAGGCCACTTCACAAGATGGAACTCATGCCTGGTACTGTTACTTGGGCCCCAAATCCACAGTTGGCTACATCATAGGCTCTAGGGGAGAACCTACTACTGTTATTCTGAGAAATAGACATAGCCATAAATTGCTCCTTAAATTCTTATCTGTATATGCATAGAATAGGTCATTTCTCAAGCAATGTCAGAAAAGCTTCTTTTTGTAGTAGACGGTAATTAGTACAGATACCTACAACTGGCCAACATGCAGAAAGTAAGCGACTATGACATGTTCAGCTTTAAACAGGACAACTATGTTATACCCCCATCCTCAAAACGTAGGGATCATCATGGAAAAGCTGGTGATAAAGATTGTAAGAATCAGAGATGGTGGGCATCTGCGGTAAAACTGGATTTTCTGGACACAAGAGTACTCTTTCATATATGGATTCACAGCCGTTGTCACTGCACGCATGCACTAGACTTGTACAAAATACCAGCATGGATCAGGGAGGGACTCCATGTTTCACTACAGCTGAGGAGCTGTTCTACCAGCAAATGATGGTTTCTGGGAAGAGGATTGTCAATTTCCTTCAGGGATGAGGTTCCTGAAAGGTTAACATACACCCATTGCACCAAGTGTACTCAGTTTTTTAAAAAAAGAGCACACAAAGTTGGGATATTTGTGTATGGATAGTGGAGAAACTGAGTAAGAGAAAAAGAGGATGTTAGATCAAAATGTATTCTGTGCATGTATGAAATTCTCAAACAATAAAAAAGCCATAAAAAATTAACAAAACAGTTAGACATGTTAGTTCTTTCAACTCTGGGATTCCAGAAAATTTAACATCATATGGATATGAAAAAAAAACAAAGAAATATATTAGGTTGTTTTTCTATTTTTGAAATGAGCATTGACAAAATGCAGACATTGGGTAGGAAAAAATACCTGGGAGGTAGAATTTTTAAAGTCAATAACTCAGAGAGAGCCTGGAAACTATCTAAAAACCCACGATACATGTGGCTAGAGATCAAAAATACCAGGGACTTGGAAAAAAATAAACAACCACAGCATAACTACCTAAATCAAAGAGGCTTTTGCAGGGAGAGTATGTATCTTTCAAAGGCTTGAAAGACAGTCCAAATTGAGGGAACAGGGAAACACACAACTTGTACGGATTGGGGAAAGGAATTTCAAAGAACCCAAACTAGGGTTCATGGGGGGAATACTGAGACTTTCTGATGAGGCCTAGCATTTAAAGTTATCAAGACAAATTTTACAGTGGGAAAGGTGGGTGCTTGGCTATATACTTTGTTTCATTATAAAGGTTTTTAATCATTTCTCCACCACCAAACCCAGGTGTGTTATCCTCCAATTTCTCTCTTATTCTTAAAAGCAAAGTGTACTATTTTTTCATTTAAGATAGCTATTTAATTTTCCAAGCTTATAAAACCAAAGGGCTTTTTCTTCTTTAAACACTTCGTTAGTAAAGATGACCTAGACTTGTGTGCTGATCCCTGAATAATTTATTTAATTTTCCTTTTATAGTTAGTAACATGTGATAGAAAAATATTCCCATTGCTCCTTATTTTAGGACTGCAGCCAGGCTGAAAATATATTCCATGGTAGTAGGAAATAAGAGGTAAAATAAAGGATGTAACTCTTTTTTTTTTTTTTAAAGATCCATTTATTTTTTTTATGTACATTGGTGATTTGACTGCATGTATGTCTGTGTGAGGGTGTCAGATCCCCTGGAACAGGAGTTACAGACAGTTGTGAGCTGCCATGTGGGTGCTGGGAATTGAACCCAGGCCATCTAGTACTCTCAACCATTGAGCCATCTCTCTAGCCCTCTATGTACCTGTATTCATAGTAGCAACAGAACTTACAGGGAGAAAAAGTCTTAAAGGAGCAGAATTATCTGCTTTTGAATGATAATAGAGATAGAAAGGTATTTGAACAAGATTCACAAGAAATGGTTCACTTGCCTGGAATGAGAGGGCTCAGCAAGAACTTATGAATCTGCTACAGTCCTGGTCATAGATTTGAGTTGAGATAGTTTTGAGTGGTAACACCTATACAGATCTCTTTTTGGAGGATATCCAGTTCTGAGTTCCTCCCTCATTTAAGACTTCCTATAAAACATGCACTTTTATAATTAATAATTGAGGAAATCACTTCTAAAGAGGAATTGAATTATTACAAACAAATGTTCTCTATTAGTAGGATGTCTTAGATAGAATGGTAAGATGGCTAATGCTGATAATTAAATTATGACTGGACATAGCTATGTGACATCCCCAAATTTATTTATCAAATTTCTTGCTGGTATGCTTGCTATTCCGGTGATAAATGACTCACCAGATGTTGGAACCTTGTAGTAGACTGGAAAAACCTTGTCATTTGAGGTTTCTTTATTTCTTTGACTTGTGGTAATGCATTATTAGATAAAAATAATGATCAACAACTCTTGAGCATATTGCCCCCAGGACTGGACATTTGTAGGTATTCAAGGTCAGATAGAGGCCATTCCATATTATCCAGCTGTTGGAAGGGAAGAATGGAAACTATTCTGTTCTTTCCAGCTGTTTCAAGAGGTAATTTTTCTCAGAAAGCTTAAAGGATAAGCTATGATAAAGTGTGGGAATATATTTATCAGTAAGTATGAAATGACTCAATACTTCCAATTTGGCACTAATGTACCTAAGATAAAACTCTTTAAAAACATTTTCTTCATTTTCACCTGAAAACTGTGTGATATGTTTTACTGTTCCTAATTATAAAAATGTCATATATTTAGATTGAAGTGTATAGATTACAAAGAATGTTCACTTTCGGGGAAGTTTTATTTGATATTACCAATGGTCTTGGTGAAAGGGATGTAAGTGTCTTCATTTGACAAATGATAGAGTAAGGCTTGGAGAGATTAAGTGACTTTCTTGAGATTTCACAGCTGTGAAGAAGTAAAGCTGGATGTTATTAAAACACATTTTTCTGGCTCCGAATCTAGTGTTCTCTTGTAGGTATTACATTTCATCTCAATCAATAGTAAGAAAACTCTGAAAGTGAAATGGTCAGAGCATACAGTCTGACACACATACACACAAAGAGAAAGGAGAGAGAGAGAGAGAGAGAGAGAGAGAGAGAGAGAGAGAGAGAGAGAGAGAGAGAGGAAGAAGATAGAGGGAGAGGGTGAGAGAGAAAAGACAGGGAGAGTTCTCTGTCTGAAACTTCAGTGACTCTTTGCTCCAACTTTAAATGTAATCCTAACTTCTCTATAGTCTAAATCCTCCCCTACACTTGAATAAGAAACCATAGTGGAAAATTAGTTTCACTTGTACCTTGTGTTTCCAAAGACAAAGCAGGGACACTTTAATCTTAAGTAAGAAGCAGGGAGAATGAAACACAGACTAAAATCTCATGGTTTTTCAAATGCCCAGAACTCAGACAAAAAATAAGACTTGAAATAAAAGGAGATGCCGTTAGGAAGAAGAGGACCAACTGAATGAGAACAGCATGAAATAGTAATTGGAGGAAAGTGAATAAAATCAAAGTTCCAAGTGCATGATAGTCCTACATGGGGGTATGATAAAGAAACCCATCATTTTGTGCAATGAACAAATGCTAACAAATTTGAATAAAAGAAAATTACTGTTAGGAAGTGTTATTGATACTGTTTTGTGACAAGGGTCTATCTATCAGGTTATCATGGAAACAAAGCCCCTCAGATACTGCAAGGAAGAGGAGTCTAGACCTCTAGCCCATCAAGTTCTCACTGTGTCAAGGATTGTCCCTCAGTAGCACTGAAACCCTTAGAATTTCTTAAACAGTGACAGTCTGAGAAGATATCAATTTGAGAGGACTTCATCAAAGATCCTGAAACAAAGAGAGCACTGTACACTTTTGAATGGGGACACTACTTGTATAACCTGGGTCCAAGCTCACATAAAGCTATCCACTGGCACTCTAGCTGAAATCCCAATGCAACTCTATATTGTCAGGGACCATAAATGCATCCTGCTTGGATCCCAGATTACATGTCACTTGTTAGACTGCCTCTGTTTTCTAATGTTAAAATGTGTAACTATTAATTTGTTTTTGCCATGTAATGTTCATGTCTCCTACTAGACTCTTCAACAGACTAGCACATAACAAATGCTTCCTGTTTATTGAAGGAGTATATAGAGTGATCGCCATAAGAATGAAAGACATGGTACTCATTCTGCTGTTTACTTAAGTTCATCTTCCTCTTCTGTAATCTGCTCAATCTCATTTTATCACCCCTCCCCAAAATAAAAATAAGAAAGAAAACATAGCAACAAATAAAAAAAAATCTGCCTACCAAACACTAGCCTTGAGTCTAGATTAAAGAGGCTCAGTAAACTGCTTGCTTGAATTAACTGGGAGAAAACCAAGAACACAATGGAAGGTCTAAGAACTAAGACAAAGATTAGATTATTGAAACATGAGCTTTTTTATATTTATTTTTTATTATTTTCTTTATTTACATTTCAAATGCTATCCCAAAAGTTTCCTATACCCTCCCCCCGCCCCTGCTCCCCTACCCACCCACTCCCACTTCTTGGCCCTGGCCTTCCCCTGTGCTGGGTCATATAAAGTTTACAAGACCAAGGGGCTTCTCTTCCCAGTGATGGCTGATTAGGCCATCTTCTGCTACATATGCAGCTAGAGACTCGAGCTCAGGGGGTACTGGTTAGTTCATATTGTTGTTCCACCTACAGGGTTGCAGCCCCCTTCAGCTCCTTGGGTACTTTGAAACATGATCTTAATAACTGATTCACTGAGCATTTTCTCTATGCCAGCTGTCGTACTGTATTGCGTGCATCATCTCACTTAATTGTCACAACTCAAGGGATTTGTTCTTTTACATTCACAGACAAGTAACCCAAGGCTCAGGAAAATTAACTTGGCCTTCTCAAACCACAACTAGGGAATGGCAACACTGAGATGAATGCATGAATGAAACATCTATGGTACGTTTCTTTTCCCCAATATTTTTTTTCTTCAGCATTATTGAAATACTTTTAAGGAACCATAAAATTCACTTATTTAAAGTTGGAGCTCAATGTTTTTTTCATATATTCACAGAATTGTGAATATTGTAACACTGTAACATTGACCACTATTTTATTTTAGAGAACATTTGACACTCCCCAAATAAATTCCATACCCATTGATGATCGTTGCTTTAAAAATTACTGGGCTGTAGAGATGGCTCATTGGTTCAGAGCACTAAGTGCTATATTCCACAGGACCTGAGTTCAATTCCCAGCAACCATGTGGTGGCTCACAACCATCTGCAATGGGATCTGATGTCCTCAGATGTGTCTGAAGATAGTGTGTGTGTTTATGTGTGTGTATAATGTTTAAATATATAAAATGTAAGTTTATGTGTATCATTTCCATGTGTATATTGATATATTGATCATATTTCACCCCACTACTCTCTCTTGTATCCTCTCATTTCTCTCTCCATGTAACAAATATTTTGTTTTCTGCCTTTATGTCCTTTTAAAAACTATAATCTGCAAATGAGCAAAACCATGCAATATTTGTCTACCTGGTTATTTTGCTTGATATTAGTATCTCAAATTCTGTCTACTTTCTTGAAAATGACACAGCATTCGTCTTATTTGTGAGTAATGCTCATATATATATATATATATATATATATATATATATATATATATATGATTTCCCATTCATTTTCATTACCTGTCTGCTTAACTTGTCTTCATTCTATTATTCTATCTTAATATCTCTATTAATTTGACTATTTTCAATATGTATCATCAATGTGACAGTACAGTTTTGGTCTTTGGTGACTAGCTATATCAGCTTATAAGAGTTACTATCTTTGTTCATCCTGAGTTGTATATTGATACTTGATTCTGTTCTACGAATGAATAATTTTCCACAGTATGCATATTACTTTTGTGTTGCTATGAATAAATACTTAAGAGTGCATCTTCTTAAAGTAAGAACTTATTTGATTTAGCTCAGTGTTTTAGAGGTTTTAGTTCATAATCTTTGGTTGTTTTTTGTCTTGTGATAGGTGGAAGATCATGGTGGTGGAAGTAAGTGACAAAGGCAACTTATCACATGCTGGACAGAAAACATGCAGTAAGGAAGGTGCTGAGGACAAATCCTAACCTCCAAAGGCACACTCCCAGGGTCCTCCTTCCTCCATCCCAGACCTACCCCTTTTCCAAATACCTCCCCTAGCTAGGGTCCAAAAATTCAACACATGGACTTGTAGCAACATTTTGGTATTCAGACCATACCATTTTCATTTTGTCTCCTAACGGCTCATGGCCAGCTCAAAATTACACTTCATCTACTCTCAAAGTTCTTAAAATTTTAAGACTTCCAACATTGTTTAAGCGGCTAAGTATTGAATGTTCTCTGAAAATTGATACTCTTAGTTAGGGGTCCCAATAAAACAACAGGAAACTGATGCAATGTCACAAAATAAATATCTCCACTGCAAAGGAGGAGGATAGGAAAATAGCAAGAACCAACTCTGCCAGAGATAGACTGAAATCCAAGAGACTGGACCTCCTGTAGTTCCATTTCTAGTATCCAGGTCATAATCTTACATGATGGCAGTTCCTGCAGGCTTGGGATAACCTTGCCATCATGGCATTCCTGGCTTCAACTTTCAAAGCCTTTCTCTTAGGTTGGCTCAAATCATTCACTGTTCTGAAAGTTTTCATCATAAAGAAATTACAAATATTTTTGAGGTACATATGTTTAGCCTAATTTGAACATGATGCAATATATGTGTATAGTATATTGTGTGCTACGTCATTAATATGTATTTTGTTATGTTTTATGTATTCATTCAGATAAAATTTGAATTACAAATAAAAATGAACAAGGTTTTATAATTCATGAAATCCTAGCATTTTGGATGGTGAGACAGGAAGATCTTCTCTGTAATAGACAAGCCTGGGCTACATGATGAGTTCTAGGCTAACCAAGGCTGTTGTACAGAAAGCTATTTTCCCCCAAAAGGAAGCAAATAAATAAAACCAACCAAACAGAAAACCAAAACAAGCACTTATCCAGAAGAAATATTTTTGAGTTGGGTCTTACTATTTAACTAGCCTGGGACTCACTATGTGAACCAGGTTAGTCTTGAATTAACAGTGGTCCCCCTGCCCTTTCGTCCTTTGGGTTGGAATTACAGATATGTGCCACCAAGTCCTGATAGTATTGTGAACTTTTAAGTGTGATTTTATTTTGACTTGGCTCTGATTGGGTTTCCCTCCATTCCTTCAACACAAGCCAAATTTTATAGCAGGAGGTGGTATTAAAAATACAAGTTGAAATATGGCAATTTCTTTCCGTATTTACCTTTGTGGGACTGCCTTTAATTTATTAGAGTTTAGTCAGCTTTTCTTCTAATAATCAGCAGAGCTTTGCTGGCAGTGCAGCTGGCTCACTTGTTACCTATTATGTGGTATCTGTGGTATAACTGACGGGGAAAAGCAACGTGAAAGACTAAGAAAAACAGTTAGCTCAGCTATAGCGTTGCAGACATTCTATTCTGTGTGGTTGTAAAATTTCATGCTTTCTTTTTCTCATGTGAACTTTAGGTTGCCAGATGTCCTGTGAACATATGACTGCTCTGTGTTTCTGTGCCATATTCCATTTTCATCCGTATCAGAATACATAATGGTCCCTCCACTTGAGCCAAGTCAGACACAGTTAGTTGACTACTGTTGGCATTTGTTCCTGTCTCCTACTCCCACACCAGTATGTTGGACTATGTCCCACATTCTCCAAACTAATACCCTTCACCAATTTTCTCACACATCTGAGTTGCTGTGGAACATAATAATAACAGAAGCAAGGTACTATTAGTCATGATAAATCATGATGGCAGTTGTTTCCTATAGACATTATAAGTTACTCATGGGCCAGTACAGTTTGAATGTTTAACTTTCTATTATTTTCACATAGAAATCATGCAAATTGCAAATGAAAATTGTCTTGCTGGTTTCAAACTTTTTTGTTTTTGTTTTGTATTTTAAGACAAAGTTTCTCTGTGTAGCCTTGGCTGTCTTGGAACTCACTCTGTAGACCAGGCTGGCTTTGAACTCAGAAATCTGCCTGCTTCTGGTTCCCTAGTGCTGAGATTAAAAGCATTCACCACCACTGCCAGGCCAGTTTCAACTATTTAATTTAATGCTTTTTGGTAGAGACAAAGACTAGACTTGGGTTTTCTGATTTGTTTTCATTAGGTTGTACTGAATAGATAAAAAGACAAGCTCAGCCTAATTATACTAAGTTATCACTTACTTATCACAGCACAAAGAAGAACTGAGATGTCAGATGCTGTAGTTAATAGAGCTCTAGCACATATTCCAATACTTTGGTTGTAAAAATCATAATTTAATACAATAATTCTATCAAAATTACTTTAATCTTTCTTTTAATCAACCCAAGTTAGTACCTAGAAACTAGAGGTCACGTCTGTTGAGCTGAAGTGTGTTTAAACATCTTAGTATCTTGAAGACTTTGACTGTCATTATAAACATAATAATAGATACTATTAAATAATATTTTAGCTTTCAGAACACTTTTGTAGCATTAGCTTTCTTATTTGGTGCTTTTGCTAAATGAAGTATGATGAGGGAGTGGCAAACCCAGGAATTTAATATTCAACATCTAGTAAGCAAGCATTTTAAGAATTATAATTCCACATGTAGTTTTGAAAAGGGAAACTTTTAAAATGTGTAGATTGTTTAAGAACTGGATCATCAAGCCTGGAGAGATGGTTCAGTAGTTAAGAGCATTGACTGCTCTACCTGAGGTCCTGAGTTCAAGTCCCATCATGCACATAGTGACTCACAACCATCCGTAATGGGATCTGATGCTTTCTTCAGGTGTGCCTGAAGACAGCTACAGTGTACTCATATACATAAAATGAATAAATAATTCTTTAAAAAAACTGAATTACAAATGACTTCTGTGGAAGGACCATGACAACTTAAATAAGAGTTTATTATCATGAACCATGAGATATTTGCTACAATTATTAAAAAAGGAGGTACTATAAAATGTATCAAAATGATTTATTAATGTTTAAAGCTGGAAAAGTCAGTTGGAGGAAAATAATTTTATCAAAATATTACAGAATTTTATAAAAATATTACAAAATATTACAGAATTTATCAAAATATTACAAAATATTACTTCTATGTTTATAAAATCTTTAAAAGTTAGAACTGAGATGGCATACTTGGGAAGAATTTAGCATACTTGAATCTTTTTCCATCACTAAATATTAAAATTCTTTTTTCATTTTTGTGTTTGTTATTAAAATTATTTTTCAAAATATTTTTTTATTAGATAGTTTCTTCAATTACATTTTAAATGCTATCCCAAAATCCCCTATACCCTCCCCTCACCCTGCTCCGCTACCCACCCACTCCCACTTCTTGGCCCTGGCATTCCCCTGTACTGGGTCATATAAAGTTTGCAAGACCTAGGGGCCTCTCTTCCCAATGATGGCCAACTAGGCGATCATTTGCTACATATACAGCTAGAGACACAAGCTCTGGGGGTACTGGTTAGTTCATATTTTTGTTCCACCTATAGGGTTGGTTGCAAACCCCTCCTGGCTCCTTGGGTACTTTCTCTAGCTCCTCTATTGGGGGCCCCATGTTCCATCCAATAGATGACAATGAGCATGAGCATCCAGAAATTCTTAATAGTAGGAGTATTGTTTTGAATATGCCTGTGAGTTTTAGTGCCTTATCATGAACATTTGAAGAAAGTTGAGACAAGCTTACTTTTTCATTCCTTTGATTTGGTAGTTAAACCATCTTCATGAAATCTACAGAGGAAAAATATGGTGGCAGTTTAATCCCTTCTTATCATGTTCTACAGCCTTATCAAATTGCTAAAACGTAAACTGATTATACAGTTTCTAATTAAAAACATCCCAGCTTGAGAAATAGAGGACAAGGGAAATAGGGAAGGTACTTACTATCTTTATGTTATAGATTCCTGGCACATAGAAATTTCTCGGCGAGCTGGAGAGAAAGCTGCACTCAAATCTAAAACCAAAAAATACTCCAGCCCAAATATTTTCCATGATGAAATTTGAACTGCTTAGTGGTGCAGACAACTTTAACCTAAAACTGAGTTAAGATAGAAAGTCCTTCCCTTTGTCTTGTTCCAGTGAGGGTACTGAAAGACCCAACCCCAAATGCCTGTCTTTATAAAAGAATCAGCATTCTCTCTCCTCTGGATGAATAGCACTGTGTAATACCACAGCTTCATCAGGTAAATAGTGGCCAGAGCAGTACCCAGGAGTCGTAGTTTAGAAATAGATTTATCTCCTATCTTTTCCTTTTTCTTTCTTTTCTCCTAGGTCTTTGCTTAACATAAGAAAACTTTTGAAGGGCAAAAGATACTATCAATAAGACAAAAGGGCCACCAACAGATTGGGAAAGAATTTTGACCAATCCTAAATCTGATAGGGGACTAATATCCAAAGAGCTCAAGAAGCTGAACTCCAAAAATTCTAATAACCCCATTACAAAATGGGGTACAGAGCTAAACAAAAAATTCTCAACTGAGCAGTACCGAAGGGCTGAGAAGCACTTGAAAAAATGTTCAACATCCTTAATCGTCAGGGAGATGCAAATCAAAACAACCCTGAGGTTTCACTTCATACCAGTCAGAATGGCTAAGATAAAAAAAATTCAGGAGACTGCAGATGCTGGCGAGGATGTGGAGAAAGAGGAACACTCCTCCATTGCTGGTGGGATTGCAAGCTTATACAACCACTCTAGAAATCAGTCTGGCAGTTTCTCAGAAAACTGGACATAGTACTATTGGCAGATCCAGCAATACCTCTTCTAGGTATATACCCAGAAAATGTTCCAACTGGTAATAAGGATACATGTTCCACTATGTTCATAGCTGCCCTATTTATAATAGCCAGAAGCTGGAAAGATCCCAGATGTCCCTCAACAGAGGAATGGATACAGAAAATGTGGTACATTTACATAATGGAGTACTACTCAGCTATTAAAAACAATGAATTTATGAAATTCTTAGGCAAATGGATGTATCTGGAAGATATCATCGTGAGTGAGGTAACCCA